>NW_026706183.1:0-267918 GCF_029867415.1 Vicia villosa | reverse complement strand
CGAGCGGCCGATCAAAATATTCCTCGAGGATAACTAACTTCGATCAATTTCAAAGCTAGCCACTTAATAGGCCATAAGTCAAGTTCAACTAAAAAGGTTCTAAGACAAATTAGTGTTTAATGACATTTCGGAAGCCTAATATACTCCTTGATCGTTTTCAAGGGACATCAGTATAAACCAAAGTATCGCACTAACGATGACTACCAGATCAACCGTGTCGGTACATGCCGTACAGTTTCCTTGGTCTATTGTCATATACTTAAGGTATCTCGAGATTCGGGTTAGAATCTTTCACACAAGCAAAATACCCAAACAAACCTTTGAAAAATAGAGCAATCAAGTCAAACAATTGAAAACATCGAAGTAATCTATTCTCCTAAGGTAACCCCTTTAGAAAACATTTTGTTTTTTGAAAGTGACTCCCCAGCAGAGTCGCCAGTTCTGTGGACCTCCATTTTTCGGGCCATACCTCTGAGCGGGAGAGATACGTGAACTGACTCTTTTTTATCGCTTATGCTTTCGCATTTTTGAAAATTCACAGAGTCGCCACCGACCTTTTATTTTATCCAATTAAGGAAAGGTTTATAAAAGAAACAGAAAAAAGACCTTTAAGAAATTCTGGGTAAGGGGGTAGGTTATACAAAGGGAAGGTGTTAGCACCCTTTGTATCCATGGTTATCCATGGGCTCTTAAGTTTGCTTAGCTCACTTGTTTTTCGATCACTTTTCAATTGCTTTAGAATGCTCATATGTGGTTTCAAATACCTTTGTAAATTGAATTTGTAATGATCCTTGTGCGGATGTATACAAAATTTTTGTTTATCTTTCGAAAGATGTTTTGAAAAGAACGTTAACTTCGTAATGATCCGTGTTTGGATGTATACAAAATATTGTCTTTTTGGAAAGTTTTGTTTTGAAAAACAACAGTGTATGAGGATTTTGTTTGTTTTGATTTGAGCAAGCAAACTAGGAGGTCTACCCTGAGTTGTAAGGTCTTTATCCTATTTCCTTTAAAAATCTATCCTTTCACCGGATACAAACAAAAGGTTCGATTTTGTACTCGAAACAGTAGAATTTTGACTTTGATTTTGAAAAGAATGAGAAGGGATTACCTTAAAAGGTGCAAGTGTGATTGTGATTGGATTCAGATATTTTATCTTTGAAGTTAGTGATCTAACGGTTCAATTTTATCTTTGACATACACGCAGTTTATATTTGCTGGAAATTAAAATGCGGAAATGTAAAGTGCGGAAAGTAAATCTACGCTATTACACCGATTGTGCAGGAAATGTAAACTAAGCCTATTTACATGATTTTGACATCCTATACATTTATCTAGGAATTTAAATTGCAAGAAAAATAAAAGGCATATTTTTGGATTTTTTACGATTGATTTTAATTATAATTAATGCATGATTAATTAAATTAAAATGAAGAAAAAAGATGAAAATAGATTTAAACCTAGAAATTAAGTTTAAAATATGTAAAAAATATTTGTCAATTAATTTTAAAACAAAACTAATTTTTTGGAATTTTTGAAATTGATTTGAAATTGATTAAGCTAATTAATACATAATTATACAAATAATTATACAAATAATTAAAACTTAAAGAGAAAATTATTCAAAATATGTGCAAAATTAGTCTATAATATATAAACAATATTTAATATAAAGAACAATTTTTTTTATGATTTTTTGATTGGTTAGAATAATTAAAAAGCAAATATATAAATATATACTAATTAATTATGCAAAATATTGAAATAATGAAGAAAAATAAAATATTTTTATTTCAGAAAATAAAATATTATTTTAGAAACTTAAAAATATTTTTTGTGTATTTTTTGGATTTTTGAAACTATTTTTAATTAATTTTGCAAAGAAATTAAAAAAAAATAGAAATATATAATTAATGATCCAGTGTGGTATTTAAATAAAGTCCATGGTATAGGGCTTCATTCTGATGCGTTGGATGAATTAATAAATGAGATCTGATGGCTCAGATTGTGAGGGTCCACCACTTGTGACACGCCTGCAAACACTGAAACCAAAGGTTAATTTTAAAAAAACGCGCGCGTGCTGTCCAATGAGGTGAGGACACCTCATCGTCTTCAACCTCTCGCCAGGACCTTTAATAGCGCTTTTATGAAAAAAGCGCTGTAATTGATGAGCTTCAGACCTGCAAAATAGCGAATATGGGTAAACCTGAAAAGAAATTTGGCGCGATATGTCCATTCGATTCGTCTTGTTCCACTGAATTCAACCATGCTCTTAATTTGTTCTGATTTTGGCTCTAACTAAAAACCCTAAATTTGAGCTGGAAAACCCTAAAATGGTAGATTCGTATACAAGCATCCAAAGCTCAATTAAACTTCCAGAAACGATCTACACACCACACTAAGTTCAAATATATATCTACATCTTGCTAGATATGCGTGTGTTATGAGATATAAGTTGGTTTTAGTTTGAACAAACCGTGAGGTATAATGGATGATTATGAGTGCTTCAAGGCTTGAAACTGATTGGGATATGTTCAATGATGATTGAGGATTGTATTTAAGTGTTTAGTTTGAACTGAAACGAGCTAGAAATTAAAATTCGAATTTTAAATTTCTTTGAAAAATTCAAGTTGTTACAAATATGTTACAAGCATTCTACTGGCTATGAACTCGTGTCTCTCCCTTTGATTGCTGAAGTATGATAGCTCTTTTATAGGCCAAGAGCTGCTTGGAAGTGAAGCTAAGAAGCATTCATTAGCTTTGTGGAATCTTGACTTTTTCAACATGAGTAGCTTTGCATTTAAGCCACCATGGCTTGATTTTCCACCCTCCTTCTGTTTGTACTTGGCTTGGGGCAGAGTTGAATGATTCTCTTGATGAGTCATGCTTGGTTTGTAAGCTATTCTTTATCCATCCATTTTTCTTTTTTAATTTAATCTTATATGTGATAAAATTAAACCAAAAATGAATAAAAAATGGAGTGGGCCTTGTCTTGGTCGTGGGAGGCCCATAATAACATGGCAAACATGTTTGAACCATGAAAACTTGGCCCCATTTGGAAAAAATGCATTTTTGAGCAATGTTGGTTTTATGCATTTTCCAAAATTTAGCCAACTTCAACAAGGTGTAAATCCCTCAATTTTTGTCATATGAAGGAGTTATTTCACTTTTTGGAAACCTCAAAGAGTCCTCTAACCAATGTCTTTGGTCTCATGTCAAAATGATTTTTGATGCTCCTTGTGTGTCCTTTTGAAAAAAGTGCCTTTTTGTTGACTTTGAAAATGACCTGTAATGTCTTTGGTCATATTTTTCAAATGGTGAATGCAATGACCATGGGATCAATTGCATTTGAAAGATAATTGAATTTCCTTCAAAATGAGCTTTGGTTTGAATTTTTTGGATGAAGGATGAGAGAGTTATGATCAGTCAAAGTTGAGTTGACTTTTCAGGCAAAAACCCTAATTTTGAATCTTAGGGTTTTGTTGATTTTTGATCTTTCCTTGATGAATTATGATCATCCAATGATCAAATGATGAATCCTTTGACAAAATATGGACTTTGACAAAAAATTTCATTTTTGACTGTCTGTTGACTTTTTGGTCAAACGGGTCGTCTGTTGACTATTTGAGCTGCTGACGGTGCTTCTGAGTGAATTGAAGTTTGAAAATTTGTATGATGGTACTTTGAGATATATGGATGTGCATGAAATCCATTTGAGGTCTCAAAAACTTGTTTCTCCTGTAAAAACAAGAAAACCCTAGTCAGGGACTGTTTGTGTAGGAGACAGTTAGGCGTACCTGATTTTTGTGCAGTGTTGAGTCTCTGCTAATCGCGTGATATTCAGAAGACTTCTAGAACAAAAATCTTGGAATTTTGAATTGTAAAAGATTGATTTGATTGATGGTACAAAACACTGAGAATTGTACTGCCAGCAGTTTGGCTGTCAACTGACTGTTCAGGTATTGACGTAGCAGTTAGAGTGAAAAATCAACAGTCAAAGTTAATTTTCTTTTTTGTTGTTTTTGTTTTTGTTTTATGTGAAAAATGAAAGTTTATTTACATGACTTGTTAAAAAAAACACAGACATAATAAATAACTAATATTTACTGTATGCGGGCAAAATTACCGATAATAACCCTGAAAATCATTTAATGCACAGAAAAATGAATATTTGACTGGCAGAAAACACACAAAATATTATCTGAGTAATAAAGCAATATTATGACAAATAGTACAACATTTAATACTGACAATACAAATATTACATACTATATTGAACAGTACGAATAAACGGTACATTTAAGAAATAAGAAATACGGCAAATTTTAAGAATGACGATTGATAACCCATGCTACAAATAGTAACATGTAGATGATTGGGAGCATAAGCATCCCAGGTCCACAGTGTTCCGGGCTATGTAGACAGAAGAAAGACATGATCACCGTAGCAATGGTGATGACCATAAGAAAACACGTTTCCCACCGCTTCGCCATTTTGTCGAGGAAGAAGAAAGGATGGATTATGAAGTAGAAATTTGAGAGATGAATTAGAATTTGATGTGAGATTTTTATGAAAAAATGAGAGGTATTTATAGAGTGGAAAGAAGGATAGAGACGTTGGGGAATGATGTGATTCCGTACAAAAGGAAAATTTGAGTGGAAGTAAGATTTGAAAGAAAGTGTATGATAGTGTTGGGAAAAAGAGAGATGTAGAGAATAAAGTTAGGATTTGATTTTTGAAAAAGAGATTTGAAAAGATTTTTGAAAATAATGGAATATAGTACAAAAATTAGTGGGAAACAAAAGATAATAATAATCTACTTGTTACCAGTACAGTCTGAGTTTCCTGATTCTGCGCCTGCAAAAAGATTTTAACTCTGTACCAATTGTGTCAGTACTATTTATCTGTAAATAAATAAATAGCATGTGTGAAGTAATAAACAGTATTTGGCGTTTGCGTAAGAATAAATTCAACTGCAAGCCAAATTACTGTATAAGAAAAATTCTAAAAACTAAGTATTTCATATGTCAGGATATTTGTTGAAATAAAAATCCATGATTATATGAGACTCTTAATTTTCAGATTGGAGTTTTCTTGAAAAAAGATGCGGGCAAATTTTGGGGTATAACAAAAGGGAAGGTGTAAGGCACCCTTTGTATCCATGGTTATCCATGGGCTCTTAATTGCTTTTCTCTTTTGAAAGAAAAAGTGTAGAAAAGAAATAAGACTTTAGCTTGTAAATAAGCGTAGCTTTTTGAAGATTTTTGAGAAAAGGGTAGAAAAAGATTTTAAACCAGAGCATGCAATTAAGGGCAAATTACCTGGTTAGATGAAAAATGTTCTTTAGCCTTTCAGGGCTATCACTACCATAAGAGGGTAAGGAAGTCCTTTGATTTGGAGGTTGAAGGGTCGTCGAATCACAGTTCGCCATAAGACTGTCCCATGCCATAGAGGGGCAGGTAGTCTAAGGGAAGGATTAGAATAGCCATTTTTTGTTTAGGAAACCAGAGGATACCTCAGCACTTCGTAGGCAACTTCGAGGGACGAGGTCATATTTGGCGAACCGGAGGCAGCATCATTAGGGACTTATGACCTTGAGAATGAACTGAGGGCAACATTGCTGAGGTATCCTCGTATTCGAGGGACAAGGCTATTTTGCAAAAAAACACAAGGCAACAGGCAACAGGCAACAAGAGGGGTACCATAAAAGGTGCGTGGGTGCAACAATCATGTGATTAATTCAGATATTTATCTTGTAAAAATTAAGTGATTCTAAGTTCAATTCAGGGTTATCACTCCCTAGGATTACTAACCACACAATAATATGGGGAAGGGGAAAAAGAAACCAGCGGATCAGCAGTGCAATAGGTTTGACATAAATAATAATTAAAGCAGAAAATAAATGAGGTTAAGTTTAGGGTTACCGACTATTGAGCTTTGACGGTTGGCTAACCCTGAAAATTGGGAAAAAGAGAAAATAAATGCAAAAGGGTGAGTGCATTATCAATTCATCGACAGTTAAAGCTAACCCTAATAAAAAAGGGAAGGCAAAAGAAAATTAAAGATAAATATGAAATAAGACTTAGCTTTTGATCTGATATGGTTCGTAGTCGGGGGTAGCCTCGGGGTTAACCCTGAAAAATTGGCAAAGCAAAGGCAGACAAAAAAAAAAGAAGAAGTGAGTGTAGGCGGAGTTCATTATATTTGAAGGCAAACCCTAATTTTAAATAAAATAACAAATATTTAAATAAGAATTAAATCGGGACTTAGCTTTGTAATGGGTGTGGCACATAGTCGGAGGAAACCCTGTTGCTAACCCTAAAAAAAACGCACAAAGAAATATTTTTTCAGTGTAGGGAGTGATCTTCGTAAACCCTGATTAGGGTACGAATTAAATAAATATTAAAAGAGTAAATGATCGATTTAATTAATTATTGGTTTTTCAACCTAACTAATTAAATCGATGGCGAAAATAAATTCGATTAAATATATGGTCTTACTATAATTTTTTATTAATTAAAAGAAATTAATTAGGATTTATTAAATTATTTGAATAAGAGAAAATATTTAAATCACACAAATTAAAGTATAAATTTTATTTATTTTTTTAAAAAAAAGGAAGTTTAGTAAAAAAACAATCTTATTAGGAAATAATCAAAGGGAAGGAGAAAAAAACAATTAAACATATATATATATATATATATATATATATATATATATATATATATATATATAAAATAAATATTGGATTATGTAATTGAAAATTAAAAAAACAAAAAAAACTTAACTTTTAATCAGGTGTGGCGCGCGCGTGTGGTCCATGGTATGGTCGCAGCTTCAGGAGCGTCGGATCTGCAGATTAATGAGATCGAATGGCTAGGAGGCAAAGGCACACAATATGAGCATGAGTCATAACAGGCAGGATCACAGGATGTTCCAAGTTTGTTCGCGCGCTTTTGGGATTCGAATAGGCCAATCAGATGACGCCACGAGGTCATCTCCTTCCTCAGAACTGTCGCCTTAGGTCTTCCAGCTTTTACCTACGGACAGTTATCCGTTGCCATAGACCTGCATCTACGAATACAATAAAATGCAACAAGAAACGTTTCGCGACCCCATGGACGTGATCGTCCAGGCCTCACGGTTCTAATGGTACCAATGATTAGTTCCAATTTTACCTAAAACGAGAATCCCTAATTCGAGGTTTAAAACCCTAACAATGGCAGATCACAGTTTATGCGAGCAAAAGTTAAATCGACCACCCAGAAACAATCCAAACATCACAACAAGCAATTATATGCAACCAAATGTCATGTATGCATCGTAAATTAATGAGAACGAATGAAATTTTTTTATGAACAAACCGTGGATTGTTAGGAGCGATTATGAGCGTGTAAGGGCTTGGAAGTGATCTGAATAGCTCCAGGGGAACTCAAGGAAGGTCTCTGAACCTATGGATCTCTCTGAATTACTCCCTAATTCCAAAACCGAGTTTCAATTTCTTTGAGTTTTTGGAAGCTTGGCAAGGCACTTGAGACTGCAGAATTCGTAACCCTAGCATATGGTTCTCATCAGAATATATAGGAGATGGACTTTAGGTTATAAATTGAATCAAATATCTTCTAAATCATGAGATTGGATCTTGAAAAATTTGATTGAAAATTTGTATTGAATCTTTCTATTTTTGCCTAATATTGACTCAATCTCTTCCAATTTCAATGTACACGAAATTATGCTGATATTGGGATATTATTGGTGATTAAATTGATCAAAAAATATAACTAAATCAAATCTTTTCAAATTTCTTTGATTTACTTGATTTAAATCATATTTTTAATGAATAGAAATTCAATAAAAATCAAATAATTGTAAAAAATTCGTGACATTGGCCTTGGACCTTCTAGATGACTTGGGGAGCAAGATTAGGCCATAAAAACTTGGGCTCCTTTGCAAAAGAAATCAATTTGAGGCATTTTATTTCACATTTTCCCTCTCAAATTTGTCCAACTTTGACAAGGCAAATCTCCCTCAATTTTTGAGGTATGTAGGAGTTCTAGGACTTTTTAGAAACCTTGAAGAGTCCTCTAACCGGTTTTTTTGATCTCATGTCAAAATAATTTTCCATGCTCCTTGTGTGTTCTTCTGAAAAAGATGACTTCTGGTTGACTTTTGAAAAGGACCTATAATGTTTTGGTCCATATCTCCCAAATGAAGCATTTTTAGACTTGGCTTGTGCGAGACAAATTTGTAGAGAATCAAATTTACTTCCAAATGAGCTTTGGATGGAAAATTTCTTATGTTCCATGTAGAAGTTATGGCTGGTCAATGTTGGGTTGACTTTCTCCTTAAAAACCCTAATTTAGAAACTTAGGTTTTTGATGATTTTGGAGCTTTCTTTGATGAATCATGATCAAATCTTGATAAAATGATGAATGATACTTCAATATGAGGATGTTGACAAAAAATCAGGAGTTTTGACTGTATTTTGACCACAGTTGACTTTTAGGTCAAACTAGTCGACTGTTGACTTTCTGAGCAATTGAGTGACCAACCCTTTGAATTGAGACTTGTATTTTGTCATGGAGGAAGTTTGGGATATCATAGACCATATGAAATTTATTGGAGCTTTTGATCCATTGATTTTCCTACAGAACAACAAAACCCTAAATCTTTGAGCCTTGTTTAGGAGAGGGTGTCTTTGAGCTTTGTACCTTGATTTGAATTTGAACAAGAGAAATAATATGGGCAAATTTTGGGGTATGACAACTTGTGAGTAATTTGAAATGGAATCAACATTTGATTTTGCCAAATAACGGCTTTGGCTTCTGTGACGTTTGGTTGAGGGACAAAATCTAAACCCTTTTCTTCTTCCTCACGAGAAATGATGTCTCCTAAAGGATTGGAACCCGTATCATAAACGGTGGTGTTTGTGGTGTTTGCGACCATTGTTGAAGTTTGAAGAAAAATGGAAATAAGAACGTTTGAGGGTTTTGGAGAAGAAGAAATGCTTTGAAATGCTTTGAAGAACAGAAAACGTGAAGAGGAGAATAATGAAGAAAAGGGGAGATTATATATATATATATATATATATACTAAGTGTATAATGACGTCACTAAAAGAAGTTGGTAAATTAAAGAGTCGTGTCAAAACGTCTTGGAAACTGACACAAGAAAGTGGGAGCAGTTAAATAGCCACTACCTAGTATTTAGGTAATAATTAGCGCCGAGGAATTTGTAATATAATCATGGCATTAATGAGGTTAGGAAATTCGAAATCTAAAGAAGACAAAACGCCATCTTTCTCCTTGCAATATCAGTCGAAAGAGGCCGTTTGGGGGGCAATTTGTTACCCTAAGATTTTCGACTTACTAATAATGGCAATTGGTCTTCAAAAATGGGCAGAAGTATCAAACATTCTCTCAGTCGAGACAATTTGACTAAGAAATGTTTTTCAGTCGAGACTGTTCGACTAGAAGTTTGTAGTTGCCATGGTCGTTCGACTAAAGTATGCAATGACTTATGCGTTTCCAGACGTTGGAGATGACGGTTTTCAGCAGTTTCCTAAGGGACACATGGAGCGTTCACAGACGAAGATGTTGCATGTAGTGGACGCGTGTTGGATAGTAATTAGTCAATCGTTAGTAGTAGTTATTTTATTTTTACTATTTAAGCAAGTTTCACATGAATAGTTTAAGGTCCGCAGTTTTACATAACACAAGCAAACTCAATCTCTGTGCAAAAATGAGTAACGAGTGCAACTTTGGAATGTATGCATGCGTACCAATTTAAATTTATGCAATCATTTCTTTTATGCTTTACTTTCAGTGCACATTTACTGCATTTTATAGTCTTTATTTACTTTTAAAGCTTTAATTTCAGTGTGTTCTTTTACTTTATATTTATTACTGCATTTAATGCAAGTTAAATTCACATAAACAACAAAGAAAAACAATTAGTCCTGGAATATTCTAGTTGATTCCGCAGAAGTAACCTTTAAAAAGGAAACTAGCGATTATTTACCATTTTTCTGGGTAAACAAATACTTAGATATTCGAAGCCTGCGGCTGAGTCTACTAACATTTCTGCCACAGGCATAGGATATTCATCTTTAGGGGTCGCTGCATTTAGATCACGAAAATCTATTCATACCCTTAAAGAACCATTCTTTTTAATAACAGGTACAATATTAGCAATCCATTTGACATACCTCGTAGTCCTAATGAATTTGCAACGAAGAAGTCTTTCGACCTCTGCTTTAATCTTCGAGAGGATTTCTAGTGCGAATCTTCTAGGAGTTTGCTTGATGGGCTTCTTCCCTTCTTTTATGGGCAACCTCAACTCGACCAAGTCTCTCCCTAAGCCAGGCATCTCATCATAGTCCCAGGCGAAACAATCTTTATTTTCTTTCAGTAACACAATGACCTTTGATTTTAGGGCGGGCTCTAATTTTGCGCTGATATATGTCACCCTTTTTTGACTCTCGTCTCCAAGATTTACTTCTTCGAGTGGGTCTTGAGCTAACATCTTTATATTTGGTGCCATTGGATCCTTTTTGAACCCCAAAGGTTCCTCATCATAAATTGCGTCTAATCTTTGACTTGCTCCTTCGCTTGAAACTTGTCCGTCATAGGTATTGTCGTCAGGTGGTTGTGGAATAAAGTGTATCCCAGGACCTGGAACTTCGGATTCCTTCTGTATGGCTTCGACAGCCATGTTTGGTAGTTCGGCCTCGAGAGCCGCTTTTCTTTTATTTTCGGCTATGTAAGCCAAATCTTTTCGAAGAAAGATGACTCAGACATAATCAACGTCTTCGTCCCAGCCAGTTGGCTGTATTTCGGTAATCCTTCAATGGGTTCTGTCTCTTCTGGACCTTCCATTATTTCTCTGTTCCACTGGAATCCATTGGGGTGTAGAGATAAATAATACATAGCATTTTTATTTGGAGAGTATATATCTTCTGCTGCATGGCATGGCCCTATGTTGGCTAGGTTTCTGTCGAAACTGGTTTTGTTGACTTGATTCACTTCAGCCATATAGTAACTTTGGTCTCCTTCCATGTTTTCGACTATTCCATCTTCTCTCCAGATAGTTAACCTTTGATGCATTGTCGAAGGTACGACAACAACCCCATGAATCCATTCCCTTCCCAACAAAAGGTTATAGTTCGCCTTCGCTGGTATTACCATGAACATAGTTGGCCTTGTGACTGAACCCACAGTTAGGTTCACTTGGATAACTCCCAAGGTATGTCCTACTTTCCTTCATAGTTGGACAAGACCATATTACATGGTCTTATATCAGTGTCGAACATGCCAATCCTCTTCAGCATATATTGGGGCATTAGATTTACGGCTGCCCCTCCATCAACGAGGACCTTGTTAATGCCCATATTTTCAATTTTGGATCTTATGTAAAGGGGTTTCAGATGATTCCTCATACCCTGATCAGGTCTTTCGAATAATGCATTCTGTTCTTCGACAACCCCATTATTCAGCACATAGTAACACATTGGTCTGTGTTTCGCCATTTCTTCTTCGTCAGCTTCCTCGCAATCTTCGACTTCCGTCTCTTGGTAAAATTCACGGGGAAGGACTGACACCATATTGCAGTTGAAATTTATAGATGACACTCCGTCTGAATCGAAATCATTAGTCATCCTGTCATCTTCTTTCCAAGGACTAGACTGCATCTTTTCCTCTTCTTTTTCATTTTCAGAACTGAACAACTTACGTTCTACAGGAGGTTTGTTTGATTTTGCCCCTTGCATTGGGACTTTGGTGTTGTTGGATTCTCCAACATCCTTCGCTTTGGATTCTTTCTGAGCTTTCTTCATTCTCTGGTGTCTCCTCCATTGAGATCTGGACATCGGGTTCATACCTTTATAATTCTCAAGCCTGTACATTTCTCAATTTGACGTCTGGAACTACTTTCTATAAGCCATTGCAGCTCGTCCACCTTGGTCCCAGCTTCACCATTTGTTATTCCCTGCACCAGCTTGTGTCCATCTATCCATGGGCACTTCTGCGAGGAGTTTGAATGTCACTATGCGAACCTTGGGATGAGGGCTATCAGGCCTTCTTGATGGTATTCGATTATCGAACACATACATGTTGGGATTTACTCCTTGAATATCCCAACCAGTAGAGAATGATATCCTTTCGAATGATTCCGCCATTAGATTATCATATACTGCCCCACATCTGGGACACATAATGATTTCTGTCTTTGCCTTATGTCATCGAACCAAGAAACTTACAAGGCTTTCTCCAGGCCTTGGGTAAACCTTCAACAACTGATTTTCTTGCCTCTAGTGCCCCTGCATTTTGTTTCGTTGGGCCCTTTCATAGTTAGCTTGAACCCTTCGATTCAGCATAATCGAGCACCTTGGACACATTAGCATCCGTCCAACATTTTTCTCGTGACACCTCCAGAGATAATCTTTCAAGCTTTCGTTTGCCCTTGGATTTCCATAGTTTCCTTTTTCTCTTTCTTTCACCAGACACTTCTCTAGTTCCTCGATTTCAGATAAAGGTTGCCCAACGTTCACCATATTGACTCCTGCTGGGGAACTTCAGAGATTCTTATTTGTTGGAGCTTTACCCTGAGGTCTTTAGTGGCCTCACTAGTTTTCTCCTTAAGACCTTCAGTGGTCTTTGACTTGAACGACTCTTCAACATCAGCATTGAAGATCACATTGTTGCTTAGGCTTTCAGTAGCCTGCTTTCCTGTCGAAACCATCTTCCATTCTGCGATGTCAACTTCAGACACATCCACCATGTTGATGTCGACTGGTTCAGCATAGTTGGTGTCAACGACATTGAGGGGATCATCATCGACCTTCATGTTGTTCTTTCCTTTATCAGCAAACTTCAAACGACCATCCTTGATAGCATTTTGAATTAGATCCCTGAAAAGAAATCATTGTGAGGTTTTATGGTCTAAAAATCCATGATATTTACAAAAACCTCGTTTCTTCCGTTGTTCTAACAGAGGAACTTTGAAATTGGGAGGCACTATCATCTGGCCATATTTTACTAATAAATCAAAATTTTTGTCCCACTTGGTGACGTCAAAAGTGTAAGTTTTCTTTGGAAATTTATCGTTCTTGTCATTTTCGACAGGATTTTTCCCATTCGAATGGGTGAGTAGTTTACACGAGTACGTAGGTGCTTCTTTTAACTCAGCCAAGTCTATTTCGACCTCTTCGAAGCTATATGATTCCTTGAAGGTTTCACCTTCAGCCTCTTCAGCCTCAATATATGCTACTCTTTCCTTCTTGTAATTCTTGTTTGCTCTGGCCTTTTCAGCTTTCAATCGTTCGACTTGTCGAACTCTATCTGCCAGCTGGGCCATATCTCTCAAATACTGAGTATCCAATTTCTTTCTAATTGAATAGTCCAAACCGCCTGTAGCCATTTCGACTAATTCATGTTCCGGAACAACTGTGAAGCATCTTAATTTCAGTAAACGGAACCTATTCAAATAGTCATCTATAGGCTATGTGAATTTCCTCTTAATGCTAGCCAACTATTTCAAACTAATATTGGTTTGTCCCATGTAGAATTGTTCATGGAACATCCTTTCTAAGTGTGCCCAAGTATCTATGGAATTTGGAGGTAAAGTGGTGAACCACGTAAATGCATTTTTTGTTAACGAACTAGGGAAATATTTAATTCTCAAATTCTCGTTTCCCGCTAAATCACCAGCCTCTGTCAAATATCGGGCTATGTGTTCCACAGTCGATTCACTAGTATCCCCTGAAAATTTTGTAAATTTTGGTACTTTGGTACCCCTTGGTAGTTCAGTTTGCAGAATATACTCTGCTACAGGGGAAGTGTAATTTGGACGTCGAAGTCTAGTATTAAGGCCATTATTGGCCATAATTCTTTCTATCAGGGTGGTTAGGTTATTCTCTGTCGCCATATTGTCTCTCCTAAACTTGTGTAATACTTCATCTGGATGTTGGTCCCTATTAACTACGACTAGCCTAGACTGTTCTTCGAGAACTTCCTGTTGACCAGTATTGGTCCTTCGGTTCTGATTTTCTAGATCTATCACTTGATTTCTTTCACCGGGTCTTTGCCTAGATGGCTGAACTAAATCTTGAACAGGTGTCAAGATTGGTTCGTCTTCTCGAACGGTAGCCTGGTTATTCCTTCATCTAGTAGACGTTTGAGGGGCTCCAAAGAAATCTGCCATACGTCCTATTTGTGAAGATATCTTTTGGTATATTTCTACATTATCCTGGTTAGTCCTGGCAATGTTTGTTATTAAGGGAGAAAAATCGAACCCATTTATCGAGCAAGGACACCCACCATATCGTGATTGCTTGCATCCATCTCATGCCTAAATGCTGCTTGATTATTTGTAGTTAGGGTAGGCATTTGGCCTGATGGTCCTGGGTTTTGTACACTTCGACCCACTGAACCGGCGTTAGGCGAAAATTTCGCTGTGCCAGGTTGAGTGTAGGTAGGTCCTGCACCTTGTAATCCTGCCATATATGATGGTGGCATTCCATAAGGGTTCCAAGGTCTCCAACCCTCGAATGTTGTTGGTGGCCTCAGGGTATGTAATTGGCTTGCAAAATTTGTCGAAAAATGTGGTATTTATTTTGTGCCTGTAAAGGGAGGCACGGTAGTCGAACTAGATACTGGCATTGTCCCTGTTGGCACCGATGTATTTTCGGGCATGGCCTGAGAACTACTTACGGCCGCAGATCCTGTTGAAGTGGGTATCTCCTGTGCTTCTGGCATAGAAGTCGAAACATTTGTAGTACTTGCTGCTATTGTTCCTGACCCTTGTGGGGGATCTTGGTTTCCCATTCCACTGGTCGAATTGACCATTTTCTTGTTGTACCTTCGTTTAGGAATTGGTTGCGCACTGTTGGTTAATTTACCGCTCCTAAGGTTCATACAAGGTCTTGATATATTCTAAAAAAAAACAAACAACAAATTAATGACAAACGTTTTGACACTGTCCCACTGGGCGTGCCAATTTGTTTACGGTGATTTCCGGTAAACAACCGCTAGTCCTCCAAACTATAAATATATTTTGGTTATTCGCAGGATCTACTAGATTGATCCTAGGACATAGTCAAAGAGTTGTCTTTCAAGATAATTTGGTTCATATTCTTTGGTCTTTTGTTTTGCTTTGAAAACTTGGTTATGGTATGAACGTATAAATAACTTACGAAATAAACTAACAAAGTACACAACTGAAAGTAAACTTGTTATAATCGTATATAGAACTTTGACGAAGATGTAAAAGAATATAAGTTTCAGAAATATAAAGTGTAGAAATGTAACGACTTGACGAAAGAAGTAAAGATACTTTGAATCAAAAGAAAGATTAGGCGAGAAAATAAATAAAAGTAAAAGACATTTCGATTCTGTAATAGAAATACAAATATATTTAAAGTGTTGGTGTCATACGTACATTTCTCAGCGAACTCTTTCTCTTAACACTTGATACTTGAGTGATTTGTGAGTGATTTGTACAAAATGAACACCCTGGATCCTGATACTAAGACCCTTATTTACACTAATTCGACCCTAACGGTCCTACGCTAACGAAATGCCACGTTGCCCACATGCGTGTGTTCCGAATCCCTGGAGCGCCATCTGTCCTCGTTGGTGTAATCAGACTATTCGAAATTCAAAACCTCCCGCCTGAATCCTATTTCGATATGTGGCAACGTGAGAATGCAGCGAAATACTTCAAGTTTCAGTACTCTTGTATTTCAAAAAACCATTTAAGTCTTGAAGACAGCCTATCTCGATTCAGCTTCGATTTTAGGAATCTTCATCATAAATAACATCTTTGGAAATGGCCATGGAAAGCCATTTTCTTTTCGAACCTTACGTCTTCAAAAAAACATATTTAACAATCGAAATCTCCGGCTAACAGTTTCATGTTACTCTGATATATTTATTTAAATTGCCGCGGGGTTTAGAAGGGTGTTACATCATTCATGGCTACAACGTCATAAAGATTACTACAACCTTCAAGGGTTGACTTAGCGATGAAGACTTGGGTCTTGAGAGTGTGCTCATCTCAAAGTCCGGAGTCCTCCTATTGGACCAGTCCAAGATTTAAAAAAAAAAACAAAAGATATACACCAGAAACTAAGTCAGACTCAAAAGTATTCTTTGAAATATCTGAGATTGACAAATGTTATTAGAAAATTTTGTTTACCAAAACACTTGTTATTAAATTATCCGATGGTGATCGGTACTTTTTGTAACACGAAAGCTTAATAATAAAGACCCCAAATTTTATTTTAATTAAAATAAATTAGTTGCCTAAAAAATATATAAATGTTAGTAAAATAAGGAATGATTTATATACAAAAATTAAATTCATAAATAAATCGCAAAGACAGAAGATACGTGCTTCAACTCGAGCTCACAAAACTAGCAATCCGCAACTACTCGGCGAAGAACACGACAAATAAAATCTCAGCCGTTATTTTCCAAAATTAATCAACAACCATAAAAAAAACACGTCACCGATTCGCGTGAAACCCAATCCTCCAACCAGACTCAGTTTCTCATTCCTATATATTCCATCTCCAATTTCTTCATCTTCATCAATTCACTCCTCAAACTCAGTCAATCTTACCCATTCTTCATTCCACCGGAAAACTCTCAAATCCGATCCATGGCTCCCGCAAAGGCAGAGAAGAAGCCCGCCGAGAAGAAACCCGCAGAGAAGTCACCTGCCGAGAAAAAGCCAAAGGCCGAGAAGAAGATCTCGAAGGAAGGAGGAAGCGACAAGAAGAAGAAGCGCGTGAAGAAGAGCGTAGAAACCTACAAGATTTACATCTTCAAGGTTCTGAAACAGGTTCATCCTGATATCGGTATCTCAAGCAAAGCTATGGGGATCATGAACAGTTTCATCAATGATATCTTTGAGAAACTCGCTCAGGAAGCTTCCAGATTGGCGCGTTACAACAAGAAGCCTACTATTACTTCTCGGGAGATTCAGACGGCGGTGCGTTTGGTTCTTCCGGGTGAATTGGCTAAACACGCTGTTTCTGAAGGAACCAAGGCCGTTACCAAATTTACCAGTTCTTAGATTTGTTTTTAGGGTTTTTTCTTGTTATCCCTTAGATCTAGAATTTTCTTGAGTTTCTGATGTAGATTTGGTGTCCTGAATAGCTATAATTTAATCGTTCCCTTTGAATAAACTATCTTTTGATCCAATTTTGTGTTTCAATGATAATGATCACATCTTTTAAATTTTCAGCAATTAAAATTAAATTTTAATCTGTACCTCCTTTTGAGTTCGGCCGAACATTTCATTGAAATATCTCTGGCCAAATAATGATCATTTAGGTTTTTCCTCAATCTATATGTTAATTTTATATTGGATTGGCTTGAATGAAATATTTGAGCTATTTTTCCCGTATGTTGCATTGTTATTTTAATTATTATTAAGTTTGTGAGTATAATCTGTAACAATATTAATTTTGACACTCCTCTCTTTATATAAATATCATTTCCAGACTGATAGATCTTGATTGCAGTCAAGCATTTGCGGGAACAACAACATGAATCTGTGTTGTGGGTGTACCCTTCAATTTGCTGAAAATGAAGGCGATAGGAAATAATCATTTCAAAATGTGATTCTATACAAGAAGAATTATTTCACTGTAGAACCAAACACATCCAAAGTTGCTTTATACTATTGCGTTTCTTTTTGTTTAAGTGTCAATGTCACTTCTGTCAGTTTATAAAAAAATTATAGTAATTTCATATACACATCAATCAGTGAGACATGAATTCTATATATATGACTTGCTGCAAGTGAACGAATTGTGATAGGAAAACTATGAATATTATGCAACCGATTATGCAACCGAAAAGTTTTTAACATAAACGTTTACAATGTAGTGAACACTTTCCTATTTGGAAATTTGCTTCACGCCTTGGTGAAAAATAGAAGATACAATTGAGTGTTAAAAAGTCATAAAATTGGAGTTCTTGATGGCCGATACAATTGCATAAGGTGTCGAGTCTGTTATTACCATTAGAGGCGTTCAAAGCAACCAACCATTCTCGTGCCATTGTTATTGCAAACAATTTAATAACAATTGCGTAATTAATTATATGGTGCATGTGTATAGTTTACATTACTAGATTGTTCACCTGTGCTCGGCACGGATATATTAGAAATAAAATTATATTATTTTATAATAATTCATATTAAATTTTTATATTTGCATATAAAATTAGTTTATAGTCCATTTAGCTTATGTTTGAAATTATACTTTTAATTTTTTAATTAGAAACAATAATATCTATTATGGTTGCATTTATATATTAAAACATTAAGAGTATAAAAATATTACTACTTGAACTATAATAAGTTTAATATTTAATTTATAATTTATATTAATTTTTGTACAAATGAATATAATTGTAATAATCGCAATATCGTAGAAATTAAAAAATTAGATTTAAAATAAATGTATTTATGTCAACAACAATTGCATATTTATAGTTAATATACTAAAAATATCAAATTTGAGAAAAAAATAATTTTCACTACAGTAGTGAAAAATATGTAGTTATTAAAATTTCAAAATCACAATTATGAAATTACGTTCTAGTAAATCACGTTATTCTATATATAAAACATTTACATGTAATAAATCTATATAATACACAAAAGGTTGAATATGCAATTATTGATTTTATTTGATTAATTAGATCATATAGTATTGATTAAATAAATATTTTATTTATTAGCACTAATATTAATTTTATTTTATTAATTAGATCATATTAAAATTTATTAAATAAATATTTTATTTATTAGCATTATTATCAAATTTCGAATACCAATTAATTAGAATAATAAAAGGCAAATTTCACGATTTTGCTGAAACAATAATCCACTTTACTATATTGAAAATAAAAAGACAATCTCCACTCTCTCTAATGTGGCTGTCATTCCTGTCATTCCTCGCTAGAAAAAAATGAAAATGAAAATTCATCAAAACAATAACAAACAAACAACATCAATGAACCACATATTATCATCACACTTATCACTGTATAATTTATATATTCTCCTTTCTTCCGAGCATTCCAAGCATTCAAATCAGGTAAAAATTTGCATTTGAAGCCCTTAACACACTGACCCAATTTAAAAAACTCACATAATATAGACTTGGGATCAACCCGTAACAAAATTCAGGTAAATTAGTTTCCAGCACCACTAAATAACACAAACTTGTTAAGAAAAGAGCATGAAAAAGAAAGAGGAAGAATAAAAGAAAGATGATGGTGAGAATATGAGTTTTGGTGGAAACCCTAACAAAGTGATTTGGAAATCCTATTTGCACTTTTTTTCTCTTGTCGAAGTTGAAGAGATCGGATGAAGTTGATGATAAGCAGACAGATTTGAATCCAAATATATAGGTGGGAGTGAGAAGAAAAAAGTCTATCTAGATCTGCAAATGAAGTTATTAGATTTACGATTATTTATGGGATATGTGATAGGTAACGGTTGATAGGTAACAGCTGTAGAAGGAGAAGGATGTACCAAATGTGAAATTATCGTAGAAGTTGGAAGAAAAAATATCACGTTGGATATTTTACCCATTAATAAAAAATAGTAACCGAAAAAAACAGAAATAAAATATTGCATTAAAATAGTAATTTATGGCACCTTTAATGAATAGTTAAAGAGATGAAAAAAAACTAAAAATTAAAAAGTTGTAGGTGGATATGAAGGTCGATTTAGTAAATAACACATTAGGATTTTTTTTGTTAAGAATAGCTATCATAGTGACACGTGGCTAGGAAATAGCTATCATGATGACACGTGGCTAGGGTTGTCATCACGACAACCTTCCATTTATATATACTAGTATATA
The DNA here is from genome assembly GCF_029867415.1 of Vicia villosa. NCBI lineage: Eukaryota > Viridiplantae > Streptophyta > Magnoliopsida > Fabales > Fabaceae > Vicia > Vicia villosa. Next base: position 248,034 of record NW_026706183.1, on the reverse strand, counting down.
ACCCGCGCGTTGCGCGGTTAACTTATAATATATTATTGGCGTTGTTTATGAAATTTTAAATTTTATCAAAATTTTAAATTAGTATTTTGTTTGTAAAGTATTTTTTAAATGATTTTATTTGAGTAATTATTATATGTAGTTTTATAAACACATATTTGAGTAAAAGGTGAATTTTAAGAATAATATAAAAGATCAATTGATTATATTTATAAAAAAAATTTAATAAATTTATTTGAATAATTATTATATATGAATTTAGAATAATATTTGAGAATATGTTGAATTTTAAGAATTTAAAAAATGGTTATTTAGGAGTTATTATTTTATTACTTAAAAAAATTTAATTTTTTAAAAGGAGATAAATAGATTTAATTTATATGATTTGTTATTGTGTAAATATTAAAAAATTTAAAATCTTTATTTAAATAGACTCTTAAAAATTATTATAGTACGTGTAGATAATAATCTATATAAATAAAATAAAATAAAATTGTTAAGTATTTGCAAATTATATATTTGAATTATTTTTATTATTGTTATTAGCTATATTATTATTATTTTAAATATCAATATAAAGTCAACAAAAGGTATAGTAGGAACCATGGTTTTTATTAAATACTAATTTAAATTTATTCTTAATATTTTTTGATAAATATAATTCAATGAATAAATACATTTTATAAATATTGTTATGTAATTAAGTTTAATATTAATTTAAATTTATTTAAAAATAAAAAGTAGAAAGTTTTTAAAACTTGAGATAACTAATACTTATTTTGATAAATTTAATTTTCTTCATTGTATTTATATTAATTATAAAAATTCAAATATGCACAATGAATATTTGGGAATTTTTTAAACTATTTTAAATTAAATTTTTAAATATTATTTTATAATTAATTAAACAATGCATAAAATAAGTAAAAATTAATCATACTTAAATCTTAATAATTTTCTCTTGTGTAAGAAAAAGTAAGAATTTTAATTAATTGATTTTGTTATAAAAAAAACTTAACTATCATAGATATTTTCCAATGAAAATTAAAGAATCAGAAAATGAAATATAACATAAAAGTTTAAATATAAATTTTTTATTCCATATGTGTATAAATATAGCATTATAATATGTGCACAAGCTTTTTTGTTTATTAGCGTAGGATAGTTGCTTTTAAAAAGTTTAGGATTAGAAATCATCAAAAGTTATTTTGAATATAAATAAGAGTGTATAAGAGTATATTTTTATTGGGTATAATATTTGTAGTGAAATCTTTATTAATAAATACAACAATAACATAATAATGTAATAGAAATGGGATAAGTGGTGGTGTATTTACTCTGCTGGTTAATATAAAAAATACGCATATTTTTATCAACCATTAAAAAAAAATGAGAAAGAAAGGTAGAATAACAAACTTACAAAAATTATATAAATAGAAAGAAGAATTTTATGTAATTCCAATATTAGGGTTAAAGACATGTATTTATGTGAATGACTACTTCATTGACCTCCATTGCAGCAATAATGCATAAAAGTCTCTTATATCTTATTCTCCTGGTTAATATAAAAAAATAGTCATATTCCTATTAACCAATAAAAAAAATAACAAAGAAAAGTAGAATAACAAACTTACACAAATTATATCAATAAAAAAAAGTGGACCAAAGAGATGTATTTACATTTCATAGACTTCCTAAACAATAGTACAATAAAATTGTATCCTCTTCCTGTAATTCACATATAAAAAAAATCATCTTCAAATCAAACAATAAATATTTATAAAGAAAATTAGACCAATAAACTAACAAAAGTTATATCAATTAAAAAGAAGAGGTAATATAATAAAAAAATCAAAGAACACCACCAAATATTTGTTTGTAGAAAATGGTGAAAACTCAATATCCAGTATTTATAGACACGTGATTATGAATAGAATAATAATCAATGATTAAAATAATAGTCAATCAAATTATTAATTACAATTCATATCAATGTAATAAGTGGGTGAATGGTCCTAATTAAGTAATGGCAGTTATAAAATAGAAGAAAACGTTCAAATATTTATGTGATATATTTATATTTATATACTTATTTCACCAATAAGTGAGTGAATGAATATAGTTAAATGATAGGAGTTATAAAATAGAAAGAAAAAAAATAGTTAAACTTATGTATGAGTTATATTTATATATTTATTCAATTAATAACATTTTTAAATTATTAAACTTATATATTGTATTTACTAATTCATTAACCTTCTAGTATCCTAAGTGGAGTATTAATTTTTTATATTTTTCATAGATTTTAAATTATTCATTAATTTCATTCATTGCTATTCATTTCATTATTATTATTATTATTATTATTATTATAAAATCTATAAAAAAAACATTTTTTTAATTTAAAATCATATGATTTTTTTATAAAAATATTATTTAAGTAATTTATGTATATTTATAATGTCAAATAAATAAAAAATTTAAATATATGTGTAGTTAATAGATAAAAAATTAAACATAAAACAATCAAAAGAGAATTATTATCAATATTGTGGGGAAATTTTTTTCTAAAATTTTATATGGACACTCTGTTTATTTTTTTAAATAGAACGGTGAAAGTTAATGGAATTTTTTTTAACTTATTCATTAATTTAATTCATTGCTATTCATTTAAATATATATTTTTATTAATTTTAATATCATATAAGTTTTATATAAAAGTATGTATAATTTAAATTTCAAAATTTTAACTTATTAGTTAACTCTGAAATATAGAAAAGAAATACTTTGAAATTTATATTTTAAAAATAATACATATATATTAAAATTGAATTTTATATAATACATTAAATGAAATTTGTTGGACCGTTTGCTTATTTTCATGGATAATGAAATAAAATAAGAATCGTCACTAATTTAATATTTAGTAACTACAATAAAAATAATTATTATTAAGATAGTAACCGAAATATACTAATAATTATTTTGATATAATATAACCATTATAAAATATAATAATTATTCCTAATTTAATGTTTAGTAACTCCAATAAGAACAATTATTATTATTATAATACTAATGAAATATACGAACAAATATTTTTTTATAATATAATCAAAGATAAATTTTATTTTACTAATTTATCATGTAGTGAATGAAATTCTTGGGTTTTTAATAGTTTAATTTAATTTAAATATGTTGTCAAGTAATTGTAAATATGAAATGTTGTCAAGATTTTGGATAGTTTTAAATTTTAACTACGTTGTTATAATAATTTAATATATTTTATAATTAAATTGAATTGTTGAATTATATAAAATTGAAAACTGTAATATATATATATATATATATATATATATATATATATATATATATATATATATATATATATATATATATATATATCATAATCTTATTTATTTATTTTATTTCTTCTCTATTATAAAATATTTTTATTGTAAAAATGATATTTTATAATTTAATCCTTATTGTTATTATTATTATTATTATTTTTTATTTTTTTACAGCTAGCTCATTATTATTATTATTATTATTAGATGAATAATTTTACAATATTTTATTATTATTTTATTAATATTATTACTATTATTTTGATTGTTATGATATTATTATATATTTATTAAAATTGTATTTTATTAATATTATTACTATTATGTTGATTGTTATGATATTATTATATATTTATTAAAATTGTATTTATATTTTTTATTTTCGGCTATTGTATAATATACAAAAAATTATAATATTTATAAATAAAACTCTTTCTAATATTGTTATCTGGATAGTATTATCATATATTATATTATTATATATTATTATATTATTATTTATATGATTATTATTAATAGTAGTGCCGAAATATTATATTATTATTATTATTTATTTTTAATGTAGGGTCAAATTAGTAAATAACACATTAGGTGTAGGGTCAAATTAGTAAATAACACTATAGGATTTTTGCTAGGAATGGCTATCATGATGACTGTGGCTAGGGTTGTCATCATGACAACCTTCCATTTATATATACTAGTAGTTTGCCCGTGCGATGCACGGGTAATTTTGTATAATTTACTTTTAATAATTTGTTAATCATATTTTTAATATAAAAAATATTAATTGTAAGAAAATATGTAAAACATAGATTGAAAAGAGAAAAGTGTGAGAGTAAGATGAAAAGAATATTACCGAAGTTTTATTATGATATAATGTGATTTTTTTAATTAAATGAAAACAAAATATAAGAGAAAATGAAGATGAAGATATGACCTTAAAATAGTCTCAACCTAACATTCAAAAATTTAATTCTTATGCTAACATGAAGAAATATATAGCAGAGGTGAGATAATAGTGGAACATTAAACAAAAATTACATGATTATTGATTAATTATATATAGTACATATTAGTCCGTGATAAATAATTACATTTTTTAATAATAATGTAATCACTGAAAAAGAAAAACTAAATGGTAAAATGAATTATTGAAAAATAATAATAGAAAAAAACATTAGTTAACTTCATGGACTAATCCTTTGATCCGATATTAGTAGATGATTAAATTTTCTCAAAAAATTTAACATTGATGTGTGGTAAGAATGAAATAAAAGAATGAGGTTATCCGAAGAATAATGATAACTTATAAAAAAAATGAAGGAGTTTATCCTGGGTTAGGGGAGATGAAAATATTACTCTAATTATTTATTTATTATTATAATGAATGAATTGAATGCCAATTATTTAGGCACTAAGAAAGACCATTTATGGAGCAGTGACCAATTCACCGTTACTAAAAAATAATAATACTCCTTTAAATAAAATATTGATGGCTTGGTATAACTTTACATATAACTTTTCCAAAAATAACTACAATATGAAAGACATAGTAATATAATAGTTATTGTTATAATATTATTGTTAAATAGACCTAATAATATGAGTTTTGGATGATTAATAAGGTTAGTGGATTATATAAGAATTAAAATATTAAAAAATATTATATAAAAATTAAAAAATGTTTTTATTTTACATTATTAAAATATTAAAATAAAATGTCATATCAGTTAATCTATAGCTCTATTTTAAAATTATTATTTTTATAATATTTTTGCTACCTCAATTCTTAAATATATATTTTTTGTTATCTTGTTAGATGAATGTTATATATTTTTCATATATTTCTAATAATTATTAATATAGTTTCAATTTATTAAATTATATATATATATATATATATAAATAAAATTTAATATTAATATTATTATTATTAAGTGAATATTATATTGAATATCATATTTTTTATGAAATTATTATTTTTAAAATAAATTTTGTACATATGAATGTAATAATAACAATAATAATATCTTAGAAATGAGAATATATTAGGATTAAAAATATATGTATTTATGTAAAAAAAAAATGTCATAGACTTCCAGAGCAGCCATCATATCTTGTACTTTTGATTCAGGTGAAAAAAATAGTTATATTTATGTTATTCAATACAAAAATGATAAAGAAAAGTAGAATAACGAACTAATAAAAAAGATCATTAAAAAGAAAAGTTTTCAATTATTCAAATATATGGCTATAGGCATGTACTAACCTGAATGAATATTAGACTTTCCATATAACGATAATGTAATACAATTTTATTATCATATTCTTCTGATTTACATGGATAAAAGTCATATTCACCTCGACTAATAAAATACTATAAAAATAGTTAGCATATGAGACTAACAAAAGTTATATCAATATAAACGAAAGTTTAAATATTTGAAATAAAATAACTCGAGCTTCTATTATGCCACAAAACAAATAGCAAGACACATATGTAAATTGAAATAACAATAATTTTACAAAAGAGGAAGAACACTACCAATGATTTGTCTGCAAAATACAATGAATAAAACATACATGTGAATATGAATAGAACAATAATAAATAACGAAAATAATAACCAATTAAATTATTAATTAAAATTTACATCAATATGATAAGTGAATGAATTACCATAATTAAATAACAGGAGTTACAGAACATAAAAAGATGTAACTCCAATATTTATTTGGTATATTAATACATTTATTTCATTAATATTTGGATATTATATAATTATATCAATTTTATTAATCTTTTTATATTTTTTTTATTTATATTTATTATTTAGAACAAATTGAATTTTAGAAAATGAGTAGTTTCATAAACAATCAATTCAATAACCATTATTACGAATTAAATTTTAAAAAATTGTAATTTAATAAACAAATTCAAAGACCATTTAAGGGAGAAATCAATGAAAAAGTTGTAAAAATAATTTATAGTTTTATTAGTGTTATCAAGTTTTATAGTTTTAACAATATAAACATTAAACTAAAGATTCCTGTCAAAATAAAAAAAGAGAAAACACCCCTATTTTACATTTCAAATTAAAAAATATATATCATCTTTAAAAAGAATAAAAAGAATAAATATTTAATATACATGACTTTTTTATAATAAAGTTAAAAATAATTTTATTTTATATTACTAAAAAGTTAAAATAAGATGCTTATAAACTTTAAACTATCATATCATTTTATCTTTAATTCCATTTATAAATTATTTTTTTTATAATATTTTATCTACTTCACTTCTTTAACATATAGTTTTGAGTTTGGGAAAAATATTTTTATTTTATACCATGAAAGTATTAAAATAAAATGTATATAGCATTTAAATTATCATATCACTTAATATTTAGTTTATTTTTAAAAATAACTATTATTCACAATATTTTATTTACTTCAACTCTCTAACATATCTTTTTTTGATTTGAGAATTTTTTTAATAATAATTAAATCAACATGATATGGGAAACTTTAAAATATTATTATAAAAATCAAATTTTAAAAATATAAAATCAATAAAAATAAATTCCGTACAAATGAATGTAATAATAACAATAATAATATCTTAGAAATGAGAATATATTAGGATTAAAAATAGTATATGTATTTATGCAAAATAAAATGTCATAGACTTCCAGAGCAGCCATGATATCTTGTACTCCTGATTCAGGTAAAAAAAAGAAGTTATATTTATGTTATTCAGTAAAAAAAATTATTTTATACCATGAAAGTATTAAAATAAAATGTATATAACATTTAAATTATCATATCACTTAATATTTAGTTTATTTTTAAAAATAACTATTATTCACAATATTTTATTTACTTCAATTCTCTAACATATCTTTTTTTTGATTTGAGAAATTATTTAATAATAATTAAACCAATATGATATGGAAACTTTAAAATATTATTATAAAAATCAAATTTTAAAAATATAAAGAAAAAAACACTATAATTTTTTTAATTTTTATAAAAAAAAATATCGACGTTACTTTTTATTATTATTTAAATGTAATTCTGAAATGTGGAAAAAAGAGATTTTTAACTTATATTTTAAAAATGATATATATATATATATATATATATATATATATATATATATATATATATATATATATATATATATATATATATATATATATATATATATATACATATATATATATATATATATGTATATATATATATATATATATATATATATATATATTGTATTTATATTTTTTATTTATTATTTATCATAGATTAGTTATATACATTTTTTTAATATTTGTTTTTAGATATTTGGATATTATATAATTATATCAATTTTATTAATCTCTTTTTTATATTTTTTATTTGTATTTATTATTTAGAAAAACTAAGTAATTCATGATTATATAAAAATTATAATTTTATTATTAACCAAAATAAATAAAAGAAAATAATTTTTAACATTGCAATGGGATTTGTAAAATTTGCCAAGAATTGTTATCATGATGCCACATGGATAGGGTTGTCATCATGACAACCTTGCATTTATATATAAGATCTTTTTTATATTTTTTATTTGTATTTATTATTTAGAAAAACTAAGTAATTCATGATTATATAAAAAGTATAATTTTATTATTAACCAAAATAAATAAAAGAGAATAATTTTTAACATTGCAATGGGATTTGTAAAATCAATTTTTTAAAAAATAAAATTAGGATTGGTGTTAGAGTGACATGTGTCAAATGTTGCCAAGAGTTGTTATCATGATGCCACATAGCTAGGGTTGTCGTCATGACAACCTTGCATTTATATATAAGATTAATATATTAAGATTAAGATTAAGATAGATATATATTGTGAAATTATAATAGGATAGATGGTTAAATTTTGGTAATTTTGTGAAGAGGTGATGGGTTTTATTCCTACTAAATGCAAAAACTAATGCATCTTTTAATGAAATCCTTTAGAGTGTGTTTGGATGAGGTAATTTGAAATTTTAAAGGAATTTAAAATTTAAAGCAATTCAAATGATTCAATTGAAATCCATTCATTTTTAAATTATTTTGTTTGGATGGAGTATTAAGATATTTCATTGTTAGATTTTGGGGGTCATTTTTTATAAAATTAAATTTTTTGGGTCAAATTAAAAAATTGAAAAGTAGGGACCAATTTGCAATTTTAAAAAATTTGAAGGACCAAATTGTAAATTTTAAAAATATTAAGGACCAATTTGCAATTTTTAGAAAATTTTTGGAGTCAATTTTGTAATTTTGAAAAATATGAGTATCAATTTGCAAAATTTGAAGAAATAATAGTAACAAATGTATACTATGGAGTATGAGAGGAATTTCAAATTCTTTGGTTTTTTGTGTCATTTCAAAATGATTAAATTTAACTTAGATAAAATACTCCATAAATTTTCATCATTTTAACAATTCTTCATTTTTGTATCCAAACAATACATTTTGTGTAAATCATTTTAAATTCCCTCAAAACATTACATTACCTCATTAAAATGCTTCATCCAAACACACTCTTAATCTCTATCTAGGTTTTTTCATTTTTCATGGCTTTTCGTCACAAACTTTAACGCTCAGTCTCATTTGTAAATTGCGGTGGAAAAATTCAAGAGCAAGTGAATAGCAAAAGGAAAGATAGATCTCACAATTTTCATTACATTTTTTACTAATTCCACCCATTTCAAAGATTGCTTAGTCGTGTTGTGTTCTCCATCTGGTTGCAAAAACTTTAAAATATAATAATTGGTATTAAATTTTATAATTATGATACAATGTTAATATTATTATTTTGTATCGTGTGTACTCTATGCATAACATGAATGAGTAACAATTTCTTTATATATATTATATAATTATATAATTATTATTACGAAGAGAATACAAAATAATAGTTTGTTTACCTATATACATATACATATATATATATATATATATATATATATATATATATATATATATATATATATATATATATATATATATATATATATATATATATATATATATTTAAAAATGGTAATTTCGATGTTGAAAATAGTATTTTACTAAAATGATAATTTTTATTTTTTATAAATCCAAATTAAAATAATTATAATGAGAATGTGAAGTGACTGTTCAAAATATTAAATATTAATAGGACTGTCAAAATACTGATCAAAATATTGAACATTAATAGAAACATGGGATTATAGATTAAAATATTTTTTTTACAGGTACCAGATATTTTTCTATACATTCAATTATTATTTTTTCACGGGTACGAGACATTTTTCTATACATTTAATTATTTTTTTACGGGTGCCAGATATTTTTCTATACATTCAATTATTATTTTTTCACGGGTACCAGACATTTTTCTATACATTTAATTATTATTTTTTTACGGGTACCAGACATTTTTCTATATATTTAATTAATATTTTTTACCAGTACCAGACATTTTTCTATTAAAAAAATATATCTGAAACAAATGCGCGTCCCGTACGAGAACCCGTGCGAATGCACGGGTTTGTTACTAGTTTATATAGTAATATATGTTTAAGAACTGCTAATTATAAAATTTGAATTAAGCCTTTGTTTGGATTAATGGTGTTCTGGACTGGGCCGGCGCCTGACCCAGTCGGACTAAGGCCCAAATTATTGTTAGTCCATAAAGACGTTCTTCCTCGGCACATGGTTAAAGTGCCCGTTAGACGGGCGTGAGCATGTGACTTTCGGTCGATCGACTCCGCTGACTTCGGAGTTGAGCAACACTTGTCTCGAGTAAGGCCACCTGCTCGAGACAAGGCGGGCGCTCCTTGCGAGCACCTTCACCCGCTCCTTCTGCCGAGGACCCTCCCCCTTGTAGGGTTTCTTCACTCCCAACCCCCCGGATTAAGCGGAATCTACACGTTCCCTAAAAAACAGTGTCTCCCCTTAAACTACGGAGCGGTTGACCCAGGATGGAGACCACGTGCTGGTCTCCACTATTCACGTAGAATCCTGACGTTCTCCGAATTGGGCCCGAGCATCCAGTCCTATAGCAAGATCTTGGCCCAGCGCTGGGGGCTATAAATACCCTCTTTCACTAGAGAGTCAGGTAACTTCATTCATTCTCTCTTACCTTGTACTTGCGCTCCCGCTTGTTCCTTCTTCTCACTTTGGCATCGGAGTACCTTGTAAGTACACCCCAGTTCACAGAAGATCCAGTTCCTCGCAAGCCTTGAAGATCCTTCTGATCAGGTACGATCAATGGTGCCGTCTGTAGGAAACTTGCTTCCCCATCTTTTCTGAAACAAGGATCAAAGCAAAATTCATCATGCGATCATCATGGCCGGCAACAACAACAACAACCAAGGTCCGGGACCCTTTCAACGTCGACCCGCTGATCCATGCCACCACGGCTGACGGGCAAGGTCGACCTAGGCGCAAGAGACCGCAACCTACAGTTGACGGGAATAGTTGACCCAGGCGCGAACAGTCCACCGCTGACGGGCAGGTCCGACAGAGTACCCATTTCTCTGAATGAATTTTTTTGTATGATACTTTCAAGGATGCTACGATGGTATATGGGCCTGCCACGAGCTTTCATCGCTTGCTACCATGAGTTGTTAAGGAAACTCGTAAACTAGTTTGCATCCATTCAACATAGAAAGATGTGCATCACCTGCCTATTTAATAATCAACAAACCCTTCAAAGTCACCAAGAGAATACCTTGCTCGTTTCAATGAGGCCATCATAAAAGTCATCCACCCGAACCAAGAAATGTTCGTAGGAAAGTTTTAGAATGGTCTTAATGTAAGGCACTTCAACGAGTCCCTCACCCAAAGGCCATTATCTTTGTTAACATAGGTGGTCACATTGGGCGAAATGCTACATATAGGATGAGGAAAGTAATACCGTAAAAAATGCATGTGGCCTAAAAGAGTGTATTCTTAATGTCGAAGGCTCACAACACTTACAGAAGAACAACTGCACCCCGCCCGTCAAGGATAAAGCAACATTCAAGCGAGGTGGAAAGGTCGTGGAGGGATTCGCACCCCTTAACACTCTCTATGGACATATCTCGCAGAAGGTTCTCCACATACATGATATCCCTATGCTTCCAAATCTAAAGGCAGATGTTATGGGACCTTATCTTGGTAGATGGTGTAAATTTCATAAAGTTAAAGGAAGCCCCACAGAAGACTGCTACCAACTCAAGAAGAAAATAGAACATATGATCCAATAGGTGCATCTTAAGAAGTGCATAAAGGTGTTTCCTCTCAAGGGTCAAGCAAGTCAAAATCCCTAATGCATAATGATACATGAAGGCCCAAATCTAGAAAAGGAAATGAACCGTCCAAATAAGAGGGCAATGAGGTCGTACACCATACACTATATACTATTCCAGGAGGATTTACTCGGGGGCGAAGAGAATGGCTTCTCCCGAAAAAGATATGCCCGTCAGGTATTAAATATAGATGATCTCCTCATGTAACAGAAGGAAGGAGAGCATAAGACCCCCAAAGTCAATATCAATTTTGTAGAGAAAGATGCATCACATATCCACCCCCATAACAACGAACCCACGAACCCATGGTCATAATATTGAGGTGCGATGACTAGGAAATCAGAAGAGTTTTGGTAGAACAAGGGAGCTCTGCAGATATCATCTATTGTGATGCATTTAAGAGATTCCGCCTCGACCCAGATGACCTAAAGACCTTCAAGGGATCACTAGTTAGGTTCTCTGAGGAGCAAGTACACGTGAAAGAATACATAACGTTGAAGACCACCTTTGGAGTGGGGGAACAAGCCAAGTAGGTCAAGGCTAGGTATCTGATTATAGATGCCCCTGTCGTGGTGCGAAGAATATTCGAGCGCATCACACGCTTGAAATACAACATAGTCATCACCGAACTTTATTTATTTCAAAAGGAAAGAAAAAATATCGATAAAACCCATGAACGAAAGGATAATATGGTCATCACATTGCAACCAAATGAGGGTTCAGGAGTCGGTATACAAAGGGAATGTATTAGCACCCCTCACATTTGTTGTACTCAATGATACCCATTTAGTTGTTTCATAATCGAATGTTAGCTTATGTCTATGTTTTTCTACTTATTACGAGAAAAAGAAAGGAATATGTTCTTAGTTTTTGATTACGGAGCTCGACAAGATTTCGCAATCATGTGCCTACGTATTCCCTAATTCTCAATTTGTCTACAATCTTTGATAAACTCTTATTCATGATCCTCGTTATCATTTATCATCTTTAGCGCTATATTATATACAATGACATTGTCAATATTGACTTTATTTTGATTATCTTAATTTCGATTTCATCACATTTAATTTAAGACATAATTTATCGAGATCTATTTATTTCATATTCAAATACTTGATTAGTTCTTCTGGAACTGAAAAATAAATCATGTCAAAGTGCTATTAGAATTTTCAAATCTTCACTTGAGTCATCTTTAACTTTAGTTTCTTTTCTTGCTAGAGAACTTTTAACATTGGAACCGATTTTCCTACTACGCTTCAAGCGCGACTACATCTCATTTGAAATATTAGATTGTCCAATAGTAAAATTCACTTTGGGTGGTGTATTAACCGCTGATAATTTATTTCGTAAATTTTATAAATGAATTATATTTTGAACTTTGAGGATCAAAATAATATAATAATATTTTATTTGAAATTGTTCATTTAAATTTCTGATTCACATTTTAAGCTGCTTATTCTCTCCTTCTAATATTGCAAAAATTAATTTATAAATTAATAATCAAACTAATGAACTTCAAACAAATATTTAATTATTGGACAAAGATAAAACCTCTGGTACAAAATTCATATAAAATATATATTCTCAATCTTCTTGTAAAATTGTGTTTTGGTGCATTCGTTGCACGTAGAGAACAACCTTATTTTTCTTTAAAAAAAATGGAAAGGTATATTTTTCTATTTCTTATAAATATAAATCCTATTTTGAAAACCTTTTCACGCTTGCCTATATTTTCAAGAGAATAAAACAATATTATCCTCTTTAGCATTTTTCTTAAGGAAATCTCTTTATTCTATTATGTAAAATATTCTGTTTTTGGAGTGTATCTATGAAATTATTCAACGATGATTTGTTTTGTAGGTGTATCTACAAAATTTTTTCTTAACTAAATTATTATAAAAATTTTTCAATTATTTCGTAGGTATATCTACGGAATTTTCTCTTGACTAAATTATTATGAAAATTTCACAATTTATTTCATAAATATATTTACGGAACATTTTTTACAATTTTAAACTACTTTCGTAAATACACATAATTTGAATTTCGCCGAGTACCTAAGAAAATCTAAAAGAATCAAAGAGTGGATTGTGATATCCTATTTCCCGATTGAATTTGTTACCAAAACAACTAATATTGCTTTTAAACGTAATGCAATTTAATTTATTTTAATCTCCAATTACGTCTGTAACAAGCTATTAAGGGTTTTTTTTTTTTTTTCGTTTAAGATGTGAACTAATAGTAAATTTATTGCAAATTTAAAATAATTGAGGAATTAGAAAAATTAATGTAGTAATTAATATGAAAAAAAAATATAAAACTTGTGTTTTTGAAAATACACATTAAAGTAATAAAAAAAATAGTCTATACAATTATTTAATTATTTAGAAAATATATACCGTAATAATTTTACTTTGTCAACCTATCACTATTTTATGTATTCTATTAAATTAAACTGATATTTTTAAATTAGTTATATGACATAATTGAATAATAACTTTAATCTTTAAGTTAGCTATATGAAATTAATAATTATATATTGTCAATATAAAAATATTTGCATTACCAATTCATCATCATCATCATAGATTTCTCTTATTTTATAAGTGGTTAAAATAAAATGCAATCTTTTATAATATTCAACATTTATGATTAAATAACGGTATAAAAAGAATAATTGTGCATTTCAATTTCAACTAATATTTTTTAAATTTATTTTAAAAAATTAATTGAAGAGTATAAATTTTTTACATAATCAAAGATATTTTTATTATGATTTAAAAAAAAGAAGAAGCCAAACTCATTAAAATTTAACAATTATGACTGTAAAATTGATGAAATATCAATTAAATTAATTTTTAACACATGTTATTATAACGATTTCCGGTGAAACAGATTTACCATGAAAACAGAAACGTGTACGATCCAAATTCGTTCTTACCCATCCAGCGAAGTTTCCCATTCCCTCCATCTCCATATATAAATACAATTTTCCCCTTTCAGAACAGATCGCTTTTCAACGCGTTTCTCTTAATCCAACTTCGCTTGCTGAATACCAGCATCGAAGACCAGAAAATCAAAATTCATATGGATTAATTCTCTTTTAACTCAATCATAATAAATCGATCACCGATTCGATTTCTTCACTTTCAATCATCTCAGATCTATTTCGTATGTTCTTCGATCTTCGATCGGTTCCGATCGAACAAAGGCTTGTAGATTTTTCTTCTCTGGCTTCTTTTGTTGTAATTAGGGTTTCGACGAGCGAGAAATGATGTATTCGGTGCCCGTTGGACTCTTCTTTTTACGTCATTTGGTTCTGTTTCACGGTGGATCTTCTTTTCATCGTCTTAAGCATCTTTCAAAAAGTGATAGGCGTGGTAATCTTAGTTAACCCTACGCTTTTTTTTTTTCTGCAATTCGTTTTCTCGAGTTTTTCTATCTCTTTTTCGGAGTATTTCTTTTGGTTTTGTTCGTTTTGATTCGTGCTTTCTTCGATCGTGCGTGGTTTTGAGGAAATTCGTTGGGAGAATAAAGTTTTGGTATTGCTTTTACTTCAAAGACCGTGAAAGCTTGCTGTTGCTTGTTGCTGTTTTGCTATCTGAATTGAATCTACACACATCGTCGTCTAAGGTGATTTTCATTATTTTATTATGCCTTACAGTGTAGCTTTTTTGGTGAATATTGTTTAGTAGTTATTAAACTATAGTTTTACAGTTATTAGAATCATGCATTGTGACCTTTTAAATTACTCCTCATCGTGAACTCTTTGAGTTGGCTTCCTTTACCAATGCAATTATGCTGATCAGTTTCTTTTGTTAGCACTTTGATTATCATTATATGTTGATTCATGTAAAAGACTGATATGATACTGTTTCCTCCTTCCAGTCATAAAGCGCGAGCAACATACCTATGTGTGGATTTTTTTATTTGTTACTTGTTGATGTTTTTATTATTCATCTCATATTTTGTTTTGTCGATTTGTGGTTTGTGTTGCAGAGTGGTCCTATACATTTGATGGACATCCACTCTCTTGTTAATGCTGTGGATGATGTTATCATAAGTAAACTTGGAAGTACTTTTGCTACGTCCGTACAAATGCAAAATGATCAGAAGTTAGAACATGTATCTGACGAGGATGATATTGGCGATTGTCATGTTGGGGAGGAGGGTGAATGTGATGGTTTTGAACAAGAAGAAACCACGCTAAAATTGACGAGCTTGAAGGAGTATTCAACATTTCCTTATCCTGATACCGTGTTACCTTCAAGCTCTTCTGATGATGAGGAGGCTGATACACCACTGGCAAAATCACCTTCTAACCAATCTCCGCAACAGAGTTACTCCTGCAAGGCTTCTCAGCCAGTAAGTTTTTTAAACGCTAGAATTTGTTGTTATTGTGTTCCTAATAAAATCCGAGCTAGTGAGTATGCAAGTTAATGATTGTTTTGATTTTAATGAATCCGAGCTAGTTCTAGTATGCAAGTTAAAGATTGTTTTGATTTTAATGAGTAAAAATGGAGAAAACCCCTCCAAGATGGTTGGGAAGTAGTTTTGTTGCGTTAGTACATATTTTGACGTGCATTTAACTGTTGGGTTAGACATGTACTTTTGATCAGACATAATTTATAGGTATTTTTCTTTTGTTTTACTATCCTTTGTTTATTGGTTTTTGTTTTTTCTGTATTACACCACAGGCATCTCTAAAACTTGTATCTGCAATGAAGGGTAGCCGTGAAAAACATGGGGGGTCTGAAATGAAATTGTCTGTTAAGTGGGCCCCTGATGTGTATGATCCAATACCAACGTTATCGTCACATACTGTGAGAGTCAAGAAACACCCTAAATCTAGGGTCAAGAAGAGTGAAAAGAAATATGTAAAGAAAGGTCAGAAGGTCAACTATTCTAAAGGGGGTAGCGGCAAAGATAAGAAGCAGCACTACAGCTATAGCTGGCCAGAATCTTGTGGCAAAGGATTTGATGCTTCAAAGGAATTAAATAATCTCGATGTTGTTGACAATGATTCATGCCATGAAATTAGCAACTCAAAAATACCTGCTACAGCAAAGCCTTGTCATGTTGGCGAAGCGCTTAGTAACATCCTTGATTTTGTCTCCTATATCAAGAGTGCATAAATAAATAATTTGTATTCTATATCATGATTGCATAAATAATTAGTTTCCTATTAGGTTGTGTGAAGAAGAGTTTATAATTTCACGGTTAAAAATTGTTTAGTGCTACAATCATGCAGGTCATACAATGCAATATCCTGCGGAAAAGCAGCTTGTAGTACTATATTCTTTTTGGGTTGAATAATGTGTGGCAACTTTGGTTTGATAATAGTATATCATTTCTAATAGTGAACAGTGTTTGACACTTAAATCTTTAGCTCACAGATCTGATATTTAAATCTTTTATTTGATGTCTGCTGTCCGGGAATAAATTTGATACTTACATATGCAAGCAAGTAGCAACATGCTTTCAAATTGCTTATGTGCAGTGCACAATACAAACGGAAAGAGTTGGATACGAAATTGATGCTTCAGTAGAAAACAATGCAGTCGCGAACTTTTTATTAATTCCAGCTAATCTCTTTATGAACTGATTTCAGTACAACTTACATAATTATGGTTTTCTTAATTAACGGAAAAATAAAATAGTGCACAATCAATTATTATGCCAGAACGAGCCAATCATTTGGCTATGATGTGTACTCTGCATTTATTTTGACATAATCGTAGCTTAAATCACAGCCCCATGCTTGTCCATGTCCTGGTCCATTGCCTGTTAGTAGGAAAACAGATGCTATATCAAATACAGGTAAACAAATAATTTTAAGGCTTATAAACTCTAGACAATCTCCAAAAGGGGAAAAAACCAATGAAGTGTGTTAGACTTACCAACAGATATCTGAATTCTAACTGTACCGTGAGTCTCCCCAGCCTTTCTCATATAACTACTAGCTGCTCCCCTGCAACAGTCACAAATTTTATAATATAAATAAATGAACAATAACATTAGGGATGAACTGAAAAGCATGTTACAAGTTATATTCTCGAGCGCACATACAGGAGCAAGCATGGGTAGAATCTAAGCTCTGTGGATATGAGACTTGAATTACGTAACGACCAATAATTTGATAAAACAGTTGATGCAATTTATCTTAAAACACTTTCCTTAATGCAATTTATCTTGCCCTCGTATTTTTTATTCTCATTTCTACACTCTACAGTATTGATTCTTTGATCTCTAATGAAAATGCTATAAGTCAAATAAACTAAACAGTTTCCTAAATGCTTTATTAATAAGATAGGTGCTAGTAATGGTAAAGTGACACCCTTCCACAGCATCGGGTTTAAGATAAGTATTTTGTTAGTGTCTAGGCTTGTTAAAGATTTAGTAAGAAAAATTAGGAGTAGATAAAAACAAAAAAACATTAGAAAAAATGAAGATTTACTAGTTTAACAGATGCAAGGAAAATAACCCAAAACAGTAAACTCTTACCGGTCAAATGATTGTGGCTCCCCACCATCCATTAGTAAAATATCCCCCAGTTTCACCCTAAGTACGTTTTGGTTGAAAGAAACCCCCGAGTAGCCAGCTGCTGCGGCAATACGTCCCCAATTGGGGTCTCTACCATATATTGCAGCCTGATGATGATCATTATGTTAGAAGATAGAACTTAGTCACATTCAAATCAAAAAAATTCTTCAGTTTAACTATCATGCCTTTACAAGTGAAGATGATGCAACTGAACGAGCAACTTTTGCAGCTTCAGCCTCACTATTTGCACCAGTCACAATGACCTACAAAGAGAAGATGGAAGTTGGTTATAAAATACAATATAAAGCAGAACTGGGCCCACACTTTCACTAATTAACATTAACAAAACTTCAAAACCCAGCTAGACAGCAACCTAATAGGAGAGGTATACACATAATATGACTGTCAATGGGATTTGTCTGCAATGATTTTTCTATCACATCAAGAGAATGATAACAAAAACAGTTAAAATGCAAATGAATTGAAGTTGAGGGATGGAGAAAAAATAAAAATAAAAGAGGGGGAAAGATGAGCTATATATTATTGAAAATTAATTTGATTTAACATATGCAATTCAACCCAGTATTTATATCGATTATTACTTAAGAAAAATCTGAATAGATGAGGAACGTTTGATAGAAGTGCATGATGAGAACAATATCTAGTTCTCTTCTAGATATTTCAGTCATGATTCATGCCAAGGAGTGTGGAGGATTACTATTGCAAGTATAAAAGAACACAATAGCACCAATCAATGTTATAGTACAGCAATCCTCAATGCAAAAGAACAAACCTCAATGAGGCATGTTGCTCCCTCTCCATCCCAAGCTATAGATTTGGCAAGACCTTGCATTACCTGGAAAGGACAAGTCAAAATTCCACATTTATTGAAAGAAGAGCACTTCTGGACGATAAATTTCACATCTCAAGGAAATCACAGCACAAGATCTAAGGATAGAGAGGATGACAAAAAGGAAATCTCAAGCATCTTTTATTACTTCGTTGCAAGGAAAGGAAGAGTTATGCGTGAAAAGATATCATCATATTCAACTATAACATTCAAAATGCTGCCAATTCTAGTTTTACATTATTCAACCCAAAAAGAATATAGTACTAAAGAAATGCGGCACTACAGCCAGTACCGCCAGTACATCACAGTACTTTCTTTTATAGTTTTACATTATTATACAAGGTCAAGCTTACCGCATCTAGGCATGCCTGAAGTTGAATTGCCTCATCACTGTCTAGAGAAGAAATGCGGCTTAGCCCAGACAACCCACTAGCCAAAGCAATAACAGTATCATTAGTACTTGTATCTCCATCTACCTGAAGCAAGATGATGCAAAATCAATGTAAGAATCAATCATCATCTAAAATATAATGAGCAAAATCTTTTTGATGAAGAGAACATGGCATCACTTTGCACAAGTTTTCTAAATACTCTGTTGACATAACTATGACTTCAATTGTGAAACTACCACATTATGTTTTTGCACTTTAGTTCAGAGAGAAAAAAAAAATTTATATTTAAATTATTGTATTAGCACCACTGTTGCTATCAGAATTTGCAATCTCTAGAAAAGAGTGAAAATCACATACAGTTATCTGATTGAAGCTTCGATTAACAGCAACCTGGACCATCTTCCTCCAAACATCACTAGTTACCTCGGCATCAGTTGTTACTACCTATGCTCAAGGAATTTGCATAGACTTAGCTCAAGGAATGGACTTGAAAATTCATATATTAGAAAAATGAAAGCATCAAGTAAGACATACCCCAAGCATGGTAGCCATATTTGGATGGATCATTCCAGAACCTTTTGCCATTCCCCCAACTCTGACCTTAGTTCTTCCAACCTAACCAATACCGAACAAAAATAAGAGTTAGACAATCTCACTTTTATTCCCACCCCTTGAAATTGGAAATATAGAATGTAAATAAGAACCAAACATAAGATGCTTATTTAATTCCCAAAACTTTGGAAGCTACTGTACATATCAAGATTATTTATATGCGAACTGATTCAACTATCCTCCCTCGCCTTTTGTTTTATAAACATCAATGAGCTATGCAGGTCCTATGAACTAAAGCTTCCAATTACAACTTGAAGTGAAGTGGGAGCATTGCATAATGATAAAATTTTCTAAGTAATCAAGTGTTGATTAGTGTTTCCATATGTCACATAATCACTGTGTTGTTGTGACTGTTCATATCAACGAACCGTACAAGTAAACTGACAACATTGCATTTTATTAGTTATCCACATGACTAAATCTACCCATCCATACAGAGTGTGTTATTGTGTATGTCTGCTTCATAAACCAGATAAATATGAATTAGTTGTATGAACATGAAGACAGCAAGTTAAGTAGGAACGAGCAATACCAAAGACTCGATTGCCACACTCTTGCTAACAAGATCTGTTGTGGTGATTGCCACTGCTGCAGAACCTGCCCTGTATGGAAACAAATAAGCGTTAAAGAAGAAGTGGATAAGGAAAAGATTGAAAAGAATGAACAAATAAGTTTTCATAGAAACTTAACATTTTCAATAAATAAGAAACTAAAATGGTGAAAATAAGGCTTAGAAAAAGCTCTCTGAATAAAATGATCATTGAATAACCACAAATTTTTTTTTTTCATATGATTGTGGGCCTGTTTGTTTTAGATTTTTCTAAAAACATTTTCGATATTTTAGTTATGTTTGTGTGTAAGCTTGTCTGAAAAATCATCTTGTTAAAAGAATAATTTTTATATTGAAAACGAGATAGCTATTTTAATTAGCTTTTAAAGAAAATCCTTTTTAATATAAAAGAAACAAAAGCATAGCTTATTATGGTACCTATGTTTATTCAACCAAACAAATAAAAACTATTTTAACATGCATTGTTTTCAACTTGAAAGCTTTTCTAACCATGGTTTATGCTTTTTTTTAAAGTCTTTAAATAATAATCTCTAAGTTATTTATATTAAAAATGATTTAAAAAAAATCTAAAACAAATGGGTTAAAAATGATTTTAAAAAAATCTAAAACAAATGGGTCTGTATCTCATCTCACTTATAAAAAATGGAAGTTGATTCGTAAATGCAGAAATTACCCCTCATCTGAAGAAGATAGTGAATTCACTAGTAAGGGAAGTGAATTTAAAAGTGCCCCCTGAAAGCGAAATGGCAAATATAAATTTTAGAAAAAAAGTAATTACACAATTAAGTTTGTTTGAATATTTTGCAAGTGGCTTGTCCAAAATCTTATGAATATTACAGAATGTGATCATCAAGGACACAAGCACGTAGCATTACCTTCTTTATCCTTTCACCAATTACACCAGTGGATTCAACTAATATTTCTTCGGGCTTCACTCCCAGTAGCTGAAATTATGAACATCTCTAGTAAATATTGCACAATCACTTTCAAGCACTGTAAGGAAGATTAATTAAACACGCTAAATCAATGCATACCTTTGCAAGGCTTTCAACGCATTCTAACGTATCATGGTAACCTGCTTCTCCCTGGATACATGAAAGGATTCAACCAATAAAATATTTATTTAATTTCTCACACAGACACAAAAACATGTTAAATGATCTAAGGTATTGTATAACATTCATCAAACTGAAGTATCTATAGTAAAACTACACTTCAGTAGTAGACTATACTATACGCTGATTATTATTCAATGCCCACATGCACATAGAAATAAAAAGAGATTCAGTGGCATACCGTAGCGGCATTTGCTTGACCTGCATTAGTTAACACAGCACGTGCCTGAAAATTTGATAAAATTGATGTATCAGCTGGCAAATCATCAAGCAATACATTATTCAAAAGTTCATCTCGGAAGACATATTAAGCCATTGGAGTGCAATCAAGGAACACGGAACTTGCTTACAGTATTTGAAATGTCTAGTGTCCTTTTGCAGTATAAAACCGGAGCAGCAGCAACCACATTAGTTGTGAATGACCCTGCAAGAAATCTGGTTACATAAAATGCATACCAAACCCAAAACTAAAACTGTGATAATCATCGAGATGAGAAAGCTAACCTGCAGATATGGCGTCAACATCACATGTGACAAGTGCGAGATCAGGCTTTTCTCCTGCAGCACGCAATCCGCCATATATTCCCGCAGCTTTGAACCCCTCCGCAGCAGTAACTCCGCCCGGAATCTGAAAAACTCGAAATTAAACATTTCAGACAGTAATAAAAATCACAACAATGTACATATGCTAAGTTTAGAGAGAAAATAATTGAAACAAACTCTACAGTAATAGAAGAATGACCTGCTTCCAAGGGCCTTCTGGAAGGAAAATCGGAGCAGCGGGAATGTATCGAGAGGCCTGATTCTCTGTTGATGATACAGCGCGAATTTTGAAATTGCGTGAAGTAAATATCTGTAAAGGAATATAAAGGGAAGACTGTGAGAGAAGATGCAGTTATGGAAGAATGAGAAAGAGTTGAAAAATACCTTGGAATTTGGGGAAGTTGTTGAGAAGTGGAAATGGAGTGAAATGTGTTGAGGAATACAGGAATACATTTGTGTTAGATGTGAAATGTGTTTTAGGGTTTGAAATTGAAATACGCGATCAAGTAGTGAGAGAGAGTGTGATGATGATGATGACAAGTGAAGTGGAGTGAAGTGAAGTGAAGTGAAGTGAAGTGAGGTGAGGAGAGGTGAGGTCGTGGGTTGCGTTGCTGTTTAAATGTTTAAGACAGTTCTAGATTCGATTTCCTCAAAAATGATTCTAATGGCAAACATAGATCAAAATAGTACATCAATTGTAAAATATCAATCAAAATAGATTAATGCTATTCATACACCACTTTCTACACCAAATACTTACACCCAACACTATTCACCGTATTTATACGGTAAATAATGTTTTTAAATAAAAATATATATTTTATGAACAATAAAATATCATTATAATAATAAATAATTTTTTATTTTTTTAAATTTGTGTCATTAACCAACTTTATAATTTCATTAACCAACAATTTACATTGCATTAACCAAATTTGGTGACTACTGTAAAGTACTATTCATGGGTGTGCGAATAACATTATTCAAATTTGGTTAATGCAGTGTAAAAATTTGGTTAATACAATAATGAAGTTGGTTAATGCAACATCCAGGTATTAAAAATAATATTTAGCAGTCACCAAACTTGGTTAATACAGTGTAAAAACTTGGTTAATATAGTAATGAAGTTGGTTAATGCAAAATCCAGGTATTAAAAATAATTTTTAGCAGTCATCAAACTTGGTTAATACAGTGTAAAAATTTGGTTAATGCAATATTGAACTTGGTTAATGCACGTTTGTACATGAACAGTGTCGTCCGTAATTTTAAAAATAAAAAATATTTTTTATAAATATTATTATTTTATTTTAAAACACTGTTCACCGTATAAATACGGTGAACAGTGTTTGGTGTAAGTATTGGGTGTAGGAAATGGGTGTAAGAGTAGCATTACTCATCAAAATAATCTTAATTAGGGTGGTAAAACGGAAGCCCGTCCCGCTTTAAGTCCATCCAAAAATGAGTGGAGCAGACAAATCCGTTATGTGAAATGGACATAAAAATCTTGTCCGTCCTGCCAAGATGGCGGGTTGCCAAGCGGCGGACTTGTCAGTCTATTTTTTCAATTTTTTAGTATATTAATAATTTTTTTTACCTTTTAATCAAATTTTTCATTTATTTTTTAAAACAATTTTTCATAAAAGCGTCTTTTTAAACAATTTTACTTAATTTTCTTTACATATTTTACAATTAAATGTATAAAATAAAACTATCAAAAATTGAAATTACTATAATTAACTAAAAAATGACGGACTTAAGGCGAGATAGACTGACGAGCTAAGGTATCGCAAATCAACCACCTCTACCTTTTCTGTAAGGCATCGCAAATCCTGGAACGACAATTCCATTGCAACCATATTTGGTCCAGGTTCTAACGAGCTAAGGTGTTAGTGATACAAGCAAGTCTCAGAGTACAAGGTGCTAACAACTGTTGGATAATGTCTACAACATCGCTCGACAACAAAGTACGCATGCACTCGAAGAAACGCTACAACACCTATAACCTTTCACAACACTCCATTTCGCGGAAACATTGTCCAAGATGTTGTGTCAAGAAGGACTCATTTTTCCGTCTAGGAACCAATTAGGGAGAAGAAAGACAAAGCTCCTAAGTCGAAAGATCAACATAAGAGCAGGAGGTAAATATCTGTGAAGGAATATAAAGTGAAGATTGTGAGGAAAGATGCAGTTATGGAAGAATGAGAGAAAGAGTTGAAAAATACCTTGGAATTTGGGGAAGTTGTTGAGAAGTGGAAATGGAGAGAAATGTATTGAGGAATACAGGAATACATTTGTGTTAGATGTGAAATGTGTTTTAGGGTTTGAAATTGAAATACGCGATCAAGTAGTGAGAGAGAGTGTGATGATGATATTGATGATGACAAGTGAAGTGGAGTGAAGTGAAGTGAAGTGAAGTGAGGTGAGGTGAGGTCGTGGGTTGCGTTGCTGTTTAAATGTTTAAGACAGTTCTAGATTCGATTTCCTCAAAAATGATTCTAATGGCAAACATAGATCAAAATAGTACATCAATTGTAAAATGTCAATCAAAATAGATTAACGCTATTCATACACCACTTTCTACACCAAATACTTAAACCCAACACTATTCACCGTATTTATACGGTGAATAGTGTTTTTTAAATAAAAATATATATTTTATGAACAATAAAATATCATTATAATAATAAATAATTTTTTATTTTTTTAAATTTGTGTCATTAACCAACTTTATAATTTCATTAACCAACAATTTACATTGCATTAACCAAATTTGGTGACTACTGTAAAGTACTGTTCATGGGTGTGCGAATAACATTATTCAAATTTGGTTAATGCAGTGTAAAAATTTGGTTAATACAATAATAAAGTTGGTTAATGCAACATCCAGGTATTAAAAATAATTTTTAGCAGTCACCAAACTTGGTTAATACAGTGTAAAAACTTGGTTAATATAGTAATGAAGTTGGTTAATGCAAAATCCAGGTATTAAAAATAATTTTTAGCAGTCATCAAACTTGGTTAATACAGTGTAAAAATTTGGTTAATGCAATATTGAACTTGGTTAATGCACGTTTGTACATGAACAGTGTCGTCCGTAATTTTAAAAATAAAAAATATTTTTTATAAATATTATTATTTTATTTTAAAACACTGTTCACCGTATAAATACGGTGAACAGTGTTTGGTGTAAGTATTGGGTGTAGGAATTGGGTGTAAGAGTAGCATTACTCATCAAAATAATCTTAATTAGGGTGGTAAAACGGAAGCCCGTCCCGCTTTAAGTCCATCCAAAAATGAGTGGAGCGGACAAATCCGTTATGTGAAATGGACATAAAAATCTTGTCCGTCCTGCCAAGATGGCGGGTTGACAAGCGGCGGACTTGTCAGTCTATTTTTTCAATTTTTTAGTATATTAATAATTTTTTTTACCTTTTAATCAAATTTTTCATTTATTTTTTAAAACAATTTTTCATAAAAGCGTCTTTTTAAACAATTTTACTTAATTTTCTTTACATATTTTACAATTAAATGTATAAAATAAAACTATCAAAAATTGAAATTACTATAATTAACTAAAAAATGACGGACTTAAGGCGAGATAGACTGACGAGCTAAGGTATCGCAAATCAACCACCTCTACCTTTTCTGTAAGGCATCGCAAATCCTGGAACGACAATTCCATTGCAACCATATTTGGTCCAGGTTCTAACGAGCTAAGGTGTTAGTGATACAAGCAAGTCTCAGAGTACAAGGTGCTAACAACTGTTGGATAATGTCTACAACATCACTCGACAACAAAGTACGCATGCACTCGAAGAAACGCTACAACACCTATAACCTTTCACAACACTCCATTTCGCGGAAACATTGTCCAAGATGTTGTGTCAAGAAGGACTCATTTTTCCGTCTAGGAACCAATTAGGGAGAAGAAAGACAAAGCTCCTAAGTCGAAAGATCAACATAAGAGCAGGAGGTAACAGACTCCTCCCCAAAGCCTTGGGGGAGACCGAAGCAGCTACGTTCCTTTCCCGGCTCTAGCAAAGAATCTATCGGGAAAGGTGCATCTAAAGCATCTATTATCTATTAGGATTTTTGTAAACAAGGTGACAAAATCCATGGAAAATCCACCCAAGTTGAGTGAATATGATAGAAAGGGATACCCTAACGAGCATGTGCATCTCGTCAACGACCGGCTAAATCACTCCAGTGTTGAAAATGCATCTAAGTGCAAATTATTTACATTAAATCTTGATCATACTAACAAGACTAAATAACTTGTCACACGAGAGCATTACATCCTGGATAGATTTTTATGAGCGGTTTTCTACACGCTTCAAAGCCAGAAAGAGGCGGCAAATGACGGAAGTTGCCCTAAGCGAGATCATCTAGGGAAAGAAGAAAAGCTTGCAATTGTACACAAATCGATTCGCCCAAGTTTTTGTCGAGTTCGGATGAGCCGAATAGGGTATTCAGTGTTGGATCTTTGAGGATGGCCTCCTGATGGACCATCCCTTCCAGTCGAAGATAGGGAGGAAGAAAGTGAAGACCATCCAAGAGATGTTGGCCATGGCTGAGTTTTACATGCTCTTAGAAGAGAAGTTGAATACGCATTTTGATAATCTCGTTTCCGTTGATGTCCCATCTAGTTTCTAGGACGGGAAAGAGTCTCATTGATGCCAAGATGAATCTGACTCAAGCATGCAAGGATTGTACAACAAGTACACCCCTCTAACCGTTTCTTAGGAAAATATCTACCAGGTCTGCGCCAACATCGAATTTAGTAAGGGAGGAGTCTGACATTCGTACCCCGTTAGGGAAACATCAAACACTGATAAATTAAAGTACTTTCACTTATATAAGAGTCATGTCCATAACACTGACGATTGTATCCAACTGAAGGGCACCATCGAAGGGAGAAATCGTGTAAAGGTGAATCCCCATTGAAGACTTTAGATTCTAGGACCAACAACGGAAGCAAAAGGAGGCCATCAAGGAAAAATGCACATAAGCCACCACCATTACAAGAGGAGAACATCAGGAAAATCTCCCCTCCAAGGGGACTATGAAAAGGAAAATCGTTAAGATGATGGCCATCCACAGAAAGGATACACACACATCGACAAAAACTCCTGATTGACCCATGTTGGGGTTCCAGTACTTGGAGAAGGTCGGAGGTATCCCTAACTAAATTTTCCCCTTGGTTATTAAAGCTCAAGTTAAGCAGTTTGATGTCTCCTCGTTCCTCATTGATATTGGCAACTCTTGTGATATTGTGTACTTATAGTTGTTCAAAAATATGGGTCTTGACATATGCATCATATGGGTGTATGAAGGCTCAGACCTTCAAGAATTCAATGGAAACCCACTTCTCCTTAAGGATATATGGAGTTGATGGTCTTTTTAGTTGATGGGAAAGAAATACGGAAAATCAATTCACAATTCCTTGTTTTTCCTTGCAAAAATGTTTATAAATGTATCTTAGGAAGACCTTTTGCAGCCACGCTGGACGCCGTAGCTTATCCGATGCATCGTAAACTTAAATACCACAACTTGTATGGGATCCATCCATCATCAATGCTAACCTAGAGGGAGCAAAAAGAATCTACCAAGGTCTCCAAAAAGATCAAGGACAAGACATGCCCATGGAGATAAATATTGCTTCCCTAACCGGATAACTCGGTAGGATGGACATCTGTCCTCCTAGAAGTGATTAGGACAACATAGGCGAACAAAATAAATAAGCGACGACTAGCCCTCCTGGTTATGCTTTCTTTGCCCCATTTATCTTAAAGATTGTGATTGTACTACCAACATCTTTATATACATGAATGTCTTACGATTATAAATGAAATACTGCATTTTTTGAAATATTTGTTTCTTTGTATTTGTGCATTGTGACGGCGAGTCCAGGGTACAGGCAAATAAATTGAGGCCTGATCCACCCAAAGTCAAGGATGATCTCAGAGACACTTTACACATCTGACTGCAACAATCAAAACCCTACAATACAAATCACACACAAATAAAATTGAGGGTGCTGTTGGAGACGCTTTGTACATCTGACTACAACAATTAATTCCCCACCTAAAGTTAGGGATTCTATCAGAGACTCTTTATATGTTTGTATACATCAATAAATTCCTCACCTAAAGTCAAGGGTGTTGCCAAAGATGCATTGCATATTCAACTACATCAATCAGTCCCCATAGGAAATAACAGTACATCCTCTTTGACAACTAGACACTCTAGAGGTCGTGATAGATTGACCACACGTCTTCCCTCTGGCCAGGTTTTCATCTGATGGGGGAAAGGGAACTGTCCTTTGACAAGGAACACCCTCATTGAATTCCAATTAAGTTCGAGGGAAGACCTCGTAATTTCGCATATGATATAGAGCTTTGCATTCAGGATCCTACAAATACACCTTAAATAGGTAAAAATGTATTTCATCATAAAAAAGAAAATATATGTATATGTGTTATTTCATTATACAGTACTTACAAACAATAAAGAATTAAAAAATAAAAGGGAGACCAATAAGATTACTTCCACAGAGAAATTATATCTTCATCTTTGAGCATTTGGTCCAGTCGAATTTGCTCCCTCGAGATAGTCAAATGACGGCGAAAATGATTCACCTACTACAAATCATTGTCAGACAAATGTGAAACTGCCTCTAGGGTAACACTAGTATAGTCACTGAGTTGTTAAATCAAAGAAGCGTTATCAAGGCGCAAAGACTCTAATTAAGTCCTTCTGGGTCATCAAAAGAGACGCCTGAGCAGATGACATATTACCTTGAACATAAGTCAAAGCTTGGTTATTCCTCACTACCGTCCTCAGTAGATGACATATTACCTCGAACATAAGTTAAATCCTGGTTCTTCCTTGAGGGTGGTGTTCTAATAACTCAACTAGATGATCTATGTCCCTAAAATTAGGTAGGTAAGTAAAATCGTGAGACTGGTCTTTGAGGAATGGTATTCCCAATAGTAGGTCGGAAGGTAAACCCTGAAAACCTAACCGTAAGGGGGGTAGTCTTGTAAGTCTCTGTGAGATGGGACTTAGGTGAATAACTATATGTTTGTTGTCTGTGATTTATAAATTGTAACTAACTCGGGTACTAATTCAACCATATGGAGCCTTAATTAGTTAGACACACTAAACTAAATCGGGATGGGTCGTAAATAGCGATGGAATGCCATGTACTAAATCCAAACCGAGCATAGTTGTAATTAGTTGTGTGACTAAGTACCTATCTGGAGAATTATAGATGATGTGAGTATATTACTTCTACTTAGGAGTCATAAAGATACATTCATACTAGTAAGAGTGCCGAAAAAGACGTGACTTAATTAATACACCAATTGGTTAAGTTGAATGTCGTGTGAATAAAACATAATGATGTGAGAAAACTATAGAATTGGTATTAGACTCTAGACTAGATTAATCTGGGTATAATGGCCATAAAGAATGGATAATTACACGTTTATCCCGTAAGTGTAACCATAAGCCTCAGTTGCTACAGATGGTATACATTGGTCGTAATTGACGATAATCATTATAGCATTCTCACATGATACAAGACTCGTTCTCTAGTACCTTTGGATTGTAGGATCCCGTAAAGATTAGTCAGTATGGTTGAGTGGGTGTTTAGAATTGATAAGAGAACCTTTTAGAGTCGACCAAACCCATAATATAGGGGAACTCACTGAGACATATATCTCACCCCCACTATTGTTGTTGTTTTTCAGGTAGTTATTTGCAGGTTAAAGGCAAGAGGAAGCTTGTTTGATGATGTTTCAAAGAATTTGTTGTCGTGATCTTCCACTGTGAATTATGTGCAATGAGGATATTGTACTTACATCTCAGTTTTTGTTGAGGCACTAATGTATGTCACATGTCATACATTGTATTATATCAGCATCAATTAATATTTCGTATAAATTATTTTCTAGATGTATATTATAAGGGATGTTACATATTCCATTCAACCAATATGGTAAGAGCATATTGTTAAGTTTGAAATAAAAACAAATATTTTCTCTCTTTTGTGTCAGTCTCCATCTCTATATCATTTATATTTTTACTAATAATGGGTGTTATATTATTGTAGGGTGTGACACTTATGAATGGATATCAAACCATGAGGTAAGTAATTTCCTTAATGGGTTTTGTATTATTGTAGAGTTTGGCTTGAGACAAAAAAAATGACATTTTTCTCCTGAGGCACTTCCATGCTTAAAAAGATTCTCAACTCCCATATTTAATGATACTGTGGGGAAAATAAATACTTAAAATGTTGATCTTGTATTGATCCTCATTATAGTTATACTAATGAGGGAATAACTTATTACATTTTTCTATTAACTTGTCTTGTCACTTCTTTTCTTATCCGCTTGGACCTTCATTCTTTCATATTTTGTTGTTTAAGTTAAAGTTATTTTGTGATTTTGTTCATAAATATTGTTAAGATATGATTGATAAATGTGTTATTTTTTATATTAATATTAGTTTATGATTTTGTACATAAATCTTGTTGTTTATGTTGCTTGTTCATAAATGATTTTGTTTAGTTTCATAAGTTTATGATTTAGTTTACATATTTTTTTGTTAAAGTGTGTTGATGTTTAAGTTAGGTATGTTGATAAATATTGTTGTTGAAGTATATTTGATAAATGTGTTGTTGTTTATGTTAAGGTTAGTTTATGATTCTGTACATAAAAGTTTTTGTTTGTAATGTTTGTTCATAAATGATTTTGTTTTGTTCATAAGTTTATGATTTAGTGTAATATCCAATATCCCTTTAAGTGCTCTAATTGTTGTTATTGGGGAGAAGCACTTAATGTCTTCAATTTTTCTGAAAAATTAACAGAACCTATCGATTGGTCCAACATGTTAATCGATTGACATCAACAACTTTAAGCCTTTTCATAGTTTTAGGATGGAACCAATCGATTGTTTTTGGAATCCTTTACATGACAATTGATTGGTTCATGCTTATTTCTAAAAAACACCACTACTCTTGTTAGTAAGAAAAGAAAAGAATAGACTGAGAAGAGAAGAAAAAGTGGAAAGAAGAGAAAGAAGAAGAGAAAAATCAAGGAAGAAGAAGAAGCTCATGAAGTCATCATCATCATCACCACCAAATCATCTCAATTTCTTCATCATGTTCATCTATAAAGGTGGGTTCCTAAATAGAATTAACTTTTGGGAGTAATTTACATGAAATAGGAAATTAGGGTTTATGTTTGTTTACTTAAATCATGAAGTTATTGCTAATACATGATGATCTTGTTGATATCCATACTTATGTGTGTTGTTCCATGGTTATTGCTATGATTAGGGTTATTGTGATAAGTTATGGTGTTATGTGGTGCTGATGTGAATTGTTGTATTATGCTTGGCTTCTTGAAGCTATGACTCATAATCACTTGAAGTTGTGTTGGTTTATGAATGGGAATGGTTTGGTGTTGTCAAAGTTGGAAAAATATGAGTTTAGAAGTGGTATTTTTGAGAAATAAGCATGAACCAATCGAATGTCATGCAGAGGATTCCAGAAATAATCAATTGGTTCCGTCCTGAAATTGTGAAAAGACTGAAATTTGTTGATGTCAATGGATTGACATGTTGGACCAATCAATTGGTCCTGCTAATTTTCAAAAAAAATTGAAGACAGTGAGTTTATGTCAATTGATTACTCCCTAAGAGCAATCGGTTGGTTGCTCTGTATTTTTCCCAAAACCACATGTTTGGTGTTTCTAAGCTATCTTCGTAGTCCTATAATTTATACCATGATGTATATGCATTAAATTAATAATAATCGATCAAATTCCAGGAGATCAATTGTGTTTTAACCTATAATCTCGATTAGGTTTAGACGATTAGTAAATGAGTTTTGTAGCTCTGTTTTGGGTGTGGTTAAAAGTGTTAGAAAGCTAACGTTGAGGGCTATAACATTGAAAAGTTTCTATACGTTTATTCAACTACACTTTAAACCGTGGACTCCGGTTAACCCCACCATATGAAGATCGGGCGTACACTTACTATGTGGTGTGTAAATGGAATAGGTTAGGTTGAAGCGGGTTGCGTGAAAGCTTTGCCTAAGAGTTATTTAACATATTATACTATGATGTGCGCCTTATGTATGATATTATGATGAGTAGGTTATGAATCATGCTATGATTTATTAGATGTGTTAATTGTGTAATAATATGATGAAAACCTTATCATGATTAGTGAGGGGAAGTTAGGAGTATAGCTAGGTGAATGACTTAGAAATATAACCTAGGTTGCAACACTCGAATGTAAGAGGTGCTTCGACATGCATTCTTGAGCGAGTATTTTCTAGAGATCGATCGTTCCATCTACAAAAAGCGTCGGATGGCATGGATGGTTAATGATGAATAAATTGTGAATTGAACTAGCTCGTACGAAAACATGATATATTGTAGTTGTGAGATGATAACATAGTAATTGAAATGGATAATGTGACCCATGTTCATAGTCCATGGATTTGGGTTGGCCGGGGAAAGTATCCAGTTGCTATAATCTCATGATGATTGATATAATATTATGGTGATGTGTGAAATATAATAGTGCATTCGAGAATAACCCCTATATGTGTCTGTCATAAGTTCGAGACTCATATAGAGTAGTAACTGGGAAAACAAATTATTGATTGGTGGATACCATGACCTGTGTCCAAGTCCGTAGATTTTGATTGATCGGGGAAAGTATTCCATACTATGGAAAGTCTGTGACCCGTGACCATAGTTCATGGAGTAGGATCGATCGAAGAAAATTATTCCTTGATTGTGCGGTCAATCGTGGCTCGTGTTCATAGTCCATGGATTTGAATCGATTGGGAAAGTTTTCTGAAGAAGCAGAAATATTTGACTCGTGTCCATAGTCCTAGACGTTGAGAAAAATACTTTGTTGTTGAATTCTCGAATTGTGATTTATTGAATTTTGTGAATAGTAAAGAGAAAACTTGACAACGAATTGTGAAGAGAATAAGATAATAGCAAGTTGAGAACTCAAAAGCTACTATTACATATCCCACATCTTTTATTTTAAACTTACAGAGTTTACTCTAACATTCAGTAAAGTCATTTAGTGGGTTGGATTAATATGCTAATAACATTGGCTGAAAGCCCAAGAATGTATTTTAATAATTGTATTAATTAATTTTAAGAAAAAAACTTAATAAAAATAATTAACTATTTATTAATTCTATAAAATGAAAATATCTCACTCATCAATGCCATATTATTAAAAGTACATTTTTTATCAAAATCTTCAATGACATGTATGCATAACTGGACGATGACCATCAAAATTTTAAGTGATATAAAATTGAGAGACCAAAAAAATTGATTTTTTAAAAGAAAGAATTAAAAATTAAAAAAATATTAAATTAAGGATAAAAATGTATTTAAGCCAAAATTATGAATCATTTAATATATTAGGTTAATAATAAATCAACTTAAGAAAATTTAGGAAAGTCAATTAATTTCAGTTTATCATTATAAAATAAAAAACATGTGTCTTTTTTCGAAACCTCTAAATATTGAAAATTTGGAGAATCATTCATCATCTATAATTAGAAAAACAAACAAGTTTGCCTAATTTTGATTCATTAACATATGTACATGATAATGAGAAAAAATTGAAAACATTTACTGATTAAAAATGTGGTTAACCCCTTTGATAAAAAAAAGGTTAATCTTTGTAATATTTGATTAATTATGCATTATTTTGTCAAATTTCAATTATTATTATCATTATTATTATTATTATTATTATTATTATTATTATTATTATTATTATTATTATTATTATTATTCAAACTATGACCTAGTTTCATTCCCAAATTAAACATTAGTTTAAAAACATAAAATTAGTAAATACAAGAGGTTGTAGCATTGAAGAAGACTTCTAAGTCTGATTCTCTTTAAGATCACATGTTTGAATCCTAACAAGTTTATACAAAAAACAAATGGATGTTTGAATTTGTCTCTAGATATGTCTAACTTTAGAGCAAAAAAATTGAGTTTTCAAAAAGTGAAAAATATTGTTTAACTCAAAAAAATACATACGATAGATTAAATTAATTTTGCAACTCAAAGAAATGAAGTATTATTTCAATACCTTGGAATAGGTAAAACATAAACATAACATTTGTACTTGAAGAAAATATGCTTAATTTTTAGTTACCTGTGGTTAACAATTGGAAAATAATTGATTAATTTTGAAAAACCATTTCATTAATTTTCTTAAAATGTAAGCACATGAAAACATACATTAACTTCATACTCAACATAGACTGTAAATGAAAATCTTTTAAGATGATTTGAATGCATTTGAAAATTGTCAAGTAAATGCTATAGCGCATGCTTTTGCTTTCCCACTTTAAATTTATACACTCAAAAAGAAAACTTACACACCCAAAAAGAGCCAAGAACCATAGTCATTTAATTCAACATTAAAATACCCGATCTTTGAAAAACAAAATTCAATACAAGAACTTTCCTATAGCAAACACATGCTAATATAAAAATTGGTCAGCATGCTCTCTCAAATCCTCTACTTCTATCATTTTAGGCTACGTTCTCCATTATCTAAGCTTACTCTTTTATCCTACATTGTACAAAAAGAAAGAGATATGGCTGGCTGCCACAACCACCCATACTCCAAAAAAATATTTAAAAATATAGGAAAAGAAAAAACAATAGAGCTAAGAGCAAGAACATAGCACTAATGTTACAGTGAGGAAAAAAATTGAACCAAAATTTAGTTACAACACCAGATAAAGCATCATTCTGTCACAAGCTGCACAGTCTTCTCCAGCACTGAAGTTTTGTTGAAGAGGGTGAGCTGCACCTCTCTAAGATATTTGGTTAACTGGCCAAAACAATCAAAATGTAACTGTTAATGCTTGCAATAGTTTCTTTGAATTCTGAACCTAGGTCACCATAAACATTCTACAAGTATGCCATTTCAGTAAATAGAACGAAGTAAAATAAACAGGTTGTACGATATCCTTCAAAAACATAAAAGAATTTCTCAAAACTAGCAAACCATTAAAGTACAAGAATTATAGGTGTATCAGAATATAGCCCATTAACAAAAGGGAGTCATAGTCCTAAGTTCCTAACCAATGCAAGAAAAACGACACCAGTATTCAGCATCAATTTATATTTGCTGTGACAAATTGTGGAACATACGTCCAGTCTCAAACTACAATTTGTAGCATTGAAAAAAAAAACATGGAAAAAGACATTGGGACGCAATAAATTGAAGACTGGTGCAATTCCATGCATAGCATCAATTGATTCACAAGTTTGGGTTCTTAGCAAATGGGCTCAAGATATCTACTTTACTTGGTTAACCAAAAAATATAAAAGATGTATTTTTTACCTGATCTTCACTCATCTTGTGAAAGCCTAATTTCTTAGTCCAAATTGACTCTGCATCCCCTGCAGCAGGGAGAACCAGCTTTTCTACATTTAGAGAAGACAACAACCTCTCTATGCAAGAGAACAGCACTTGAAAATAACCCTAAATGGAAAACCGCATGTTAATAGAGCTCATCCTTGGTAAAAAATATCTATCATATTTGGAAGACAGTGTGTTAATAGAATGCATCTATTAATCTACTTTTTCAATTTTGAGCCATTTGTGATTCACAAAAAATTGCTTACTTTTCCTTGATACTCTCTACTTGTAGCTACCAGGGGAAGCTCAGCAATATTGCGGCCAAAAATCCTGAGAAGCCCGGCAGATACTACAATAGAACTGCCAAGTATGATACATACAAAGTCAGTTAGGCCAAAATTAAGAACTATCAGGAAAATAAGAAAGCCGAGAAAGCCACATACTTCACAATTAAAACAATGCAATACATTCCCCCAAATTCTTGGCCAGAAATATTTCTCCTGCACAAAGTTCAAAATACGTTATAACACGTCAGAAAATATGGAATAGAATTGATGTATACTAACAGAACTTTGGGCTAGCAAACTGAACATAAGGCAGTCCTAATAAATTAAATACACATTGATTTTCAATAAATTTTCCTGTGTAGTAGTATTTCTTAACTAGTGTCTTAAGGCAATAGTTACCAACAACATCCATGAAAAATCATTTACAACCTCTTATTGAAAAAGGCATCATTGTTGACTCAACCAAAGAGACACTGTCAAGACTTGTCATACAAAATAAATTCAAATGCTAACAGAATAAATTTTTTAAATAAATTCTTGTGAATGATAGAGAAAAGGTGAAAATTAATTCTCCCTAACAATGTTCTGCCACAAAGGTAGGTCAGAGAGTCTATCGAATAGCTTTTCCATGACCAATTATTATGTAGGGGAGAGGGGGTAAGAGTGCCTATTTATTATAATTCATGTCAGCTTCAACAGTATGTTGCTGGTAATCTATAATCTAGAGTAAGTAATGCAAGACTTAATAATTCAAAATAAAATAGACAATCACTTGGAAACCGGAATTACAGGAAAAGAAGATTGTATAGATGAGGACCAACCACAGTCAACCAACATTAAAATAAATTTTAGTTGCTTACCCATAGACCATAACAGGAATCAGGTCACGGCCAGATATTGCGACAATAGGATCAAAACACTCCTGCCAAAGCATTAACAAATCGTGAACAAATGCGGTTACAATATATAGAACACTAGAAAGGAATTTACGAGAAGTAAATAATTCACAACAGTTAAAAATCTCGACCGAAAAAAAGTCCACAATTTAAACCTAAACAAGTGAGAGCAGTAACCCCCAAAAAAAATGAATACTCAATAGTCGCTGTTGCAAACCCGCCTTAACTGTGGTCTTATTGGGCAGCTTTCAATGGGTGTATGGTGGTGTGTTGATCCCACATTGGATGGTTTGTCATGTGTAAGAAGTATACCTTAATCTTTTGTTGGGCCACTGGTATTGTGCATGCTCCACGCCTATAACACTGTGTGTGAAAGGTGTGTTGAAAACAATGTGGTGTCATGGATCCAGAAATTTGTGGTTGGTTCAAATCCCACTATGCTATAATGTTATAATGCTGTTATAGCCGTTAGTTGACGACACTTGGCACTAAATTGCGTAACAAAGAACAATGGTGGTTTGTTCAAAAATTCCTCTACGCTATAGCCACTATTTGACAACACTTGTTGAAAAGCCACCTCATATTAAAATATGAGTATCTTTTAAAAGAAACCACTATTGCAAGTCAAAGTTTATAAAATAATATATTAAGGGACACCGAAATCTCAAAAGAGGGTCTTATAATAAAGGACGGAGAGAGTACCATGTAAGCAAAACCCAGAAAAACAGACTTTTTGAGACAAAAATATAAGAATAGCAACCACATTTACAGCAAAGAGTTAAAGTCATAAGTAAAAGAGAAGCAGTAAACACTCACTCGAAAAATTGCAGCAGCTCGAGAAAGTAACGGTAAATGCTCTGGATAACGACTTTTTCCACTTAAAATTCTCCACTGAATATCATTCATGAATCCATATGTACACAACCCCCTCTCCTTGTGCTTCCTGATTATTAGCTCAGACAAGGGTGTGGGTATAGTATCTGCTCCTGCAGAAACTGAAGTCTGTAGAGCCACATATATTCGACTGCAGTCATCACAACAAAACCACTTTTCTTTGGGAAGCTCCTGTAGTAAAAACAATGTGATGATAAAAAATGAAAAACAGAAAAGACAAGTATCACATAAATATTTTCTACAAGGATCTGTGCTTACTTCCAACTCACATAGCCCAATGTCCCGCAAGCAACCAACATGATACTCCTTCTCACACTGGACAACAACCAAAATATACTTACAGTTTGACAAAAGAAAGAAATAGTTAAATACAATTTTCATCAGGTAATGACCATACCTGATCACAAATTATTACTGTTCGGTCATCAAATTTATCAACACTGAAATCATTTTCCCTGTTGACCAATCAAATAAATTAATACAGCAATATATACAAAAATAAAGACTAATGCTGGATGGCAAATTTTGCAGATATAGCAGATTAAAGTTCCCGCACATTTCCAAAAAAAATTGGCGGAAGAATATGACAAAAAACTGATATGCACGTATGCAGTAACAGTCCAAGTAAGAAACCAAACTGAACTGATTTCAGCATAAAAGACAAATAAAAAATACCATTTCAAAATTCAACAGATTACTGCCACAAATCTTCACTAGTCTTACCATGAGAGTACCTTTTATGACATGCATTGCATTGAACTATTAAGGTTTTATGCTACTGAACCCTTGATTTCATGACTAACATCATGATCCACCAGGGTATTACCATAATACTAATTGAAAGTAAAATGACACATCCTTTCCCCCCAAGGAAAGGAAACTGCTTCCCCATACGGTTGTGAAAATGTGATTGCTTTGATATATTTTAAATAAACAAGCAATTGTATCGCCTACCTGCAAACAACACATCCACCCATTTCATATTCTGGTTCTTTATCAACTCGTGTCAACCGTATCATGATGGGTCTCACACCTCTTTCATCATCAGTATTATCTTTACAATTTAGACAATGCCAACCACTAGCGGGTACAGTGTGTAAACCCAAGCAGGCTGCAATTGAAATAGAAAGTACCATAATATTATAACATCTTGTTGTCGGTATCAACAAAATAAGGTAGCAAGAGACTGATATGCAAGCTATACCAGGTATGCAAAAAATGACATCTGTTATGTTATTATCTAATGAAGCATTGGATAACACATGACTTCTTTAAGTGGTATGAAAAAAAAAATCGAGAAACTGATATCATTGGAATATAAGAAAATGTTCATGATAACTTGATGTTAAATATATTATAATACGAAGATTTCTTGATAAGAAAAACAGTCAAATAAAAACAATATTAGCAGATTAATAATTTTTAAAATTTAAAAGGTAATCCACCTGCATGAAAGGCCCTAGGACATCCATTGCAAAGAATCAAATCTCCTCCATCTCCACATATTGCACACATATCGTCACTATCTCCCGTAGTAAGGTTTTGACCATTTGCCAAAGAGAGAGCTATATCGTGAAGCGTTAATCCGTTGGAAGTATATATGTGGCGATAACTGCAAAAGGATAAAAGTCATTTTGAGATGAAGAAAAATAGACATGTCAATTTAGTTATTTCAGTCTACTCACGGTTGACGTCTAGCAGCCATTCCAGCATGGGCTTCAAACTGTGAAGGGCTTATCTGTTTAACAATGAACAAAAAACATAATGCTTATCATACCATTTGCACTTGTATAAAAATAAGGTAGTTGGTGCCAATAGGTATAAGACAATACCTCTATATCACAACAACTGCATACTATACCACTTCCTTGTTTGTAACCTCCAAGTAATCTCTGAAACGCACATCAGTCAAGTCATATTTTAAAAAATAAAAAATCAAGTGCAGATCAACCTATAAACACAAAATATTAAGAGAAAATATCAAGACACCTGTCCTTTGACGTAGTAGGCCAACTCAGCACCATCTGGTAGGCCATTAGGCAGAAAAAGTAACCTGTGTAAATCATTATCCCTGAAAAAAGAAAATTCAATTCAAATTTCAAACTACTTTAGCAAAGATATTTCAATCCACACGGAGATGCTAGAGAAAGAGAAAAAAAAACACATCAGAAGAATCCTCAACTGGAAAAAATACAAAACAAAATGTACCTTTTCTTAGTGCAACCATCAGTACTTCTCTTCTGCAGTATACCTGAGGGATAAGTGTAGGTGCTTGGCCTGCAGAAAAAGGGTTTGTTGTGAATATACTAGAAGAAATGGACAACAACTTAATTGAACGGACAACCTTCTACATATGCAGGTAGCCCAAGCACATGCTTAACAAACAAGTATGAAGTACTAGCAACTAAACAAAGAGGGAGAACACACTTCTTCACCACGCGTTTCCACTCATCAGATGTCTGGTTCACATACATGTGCTGTTCAAAATGATTCCGTACACGCGAAGAAAAGAAAGGGCTTTCACTTTCTGTAGATTGACTGCAACATCAGAATAAAATAGGTCAGAAGTCGTGTCATCTCTTTTTCGTTTAATAGTCAGGTAAATTTTATTAACATAAGAGAAAAGTTAGTAACGTATAAATTTGATAGAATAAGACAGAATCCAGAGTTTTCTGAGATGCTAGAAGTAAAAGCACAAATACTAATTAATTTCAATTTAGCAAAAATTAAGTCTTCAATCCTCAAAGCACTGGCAACTGAAAACCTTAAGACTAATTATGTAAGCAAATAATTCTGGAAGTTAGGCTTTTTGCTCAAAGCACAAGCAGATACACCATTTCACACGACTTAGTGCAGTCACCTAAAGGCATCACAGAAACAGCCTCTGGTTTAACTCTTTCCTAAGGGGGTCCGTGGAGCGTAGAAATCACTTAAGTGGTTAAAATTCAACACATTGACATTTGTCATAAAGTTTTGTTACTGTTTAAAAAATATTGACAGCAAAAACTACTTCTGATGATGAAGGTTACCTACATCTAAATGAATTGGCCACTAACCCTAAACTATATTAATCACAGACTTATAATCCTAATTAAATAAGAAAACTATTTATAATACCTAAAAGTGAAGCACAACTTAAATTAGAAAACAAATCATGAAACATAACAAAAAAGAAACAGTCATAATCATAATACTTACAACCAAGTATCATGAGATATCTACTACCCCCACAAAGCTAAAGCTCACTAAGCATTAAGCTTGTTAGCTGTTACAATTTCCAAACACTTAAAAAGGGAAATATAATATGGGATTCATTAAACATGACTTGGAAAGGCAAATGGTGGAGGCGTAGGAGAACTAAAACTAAGGCAGATGATATGTGACTGATTATTAATGGAAATTTCCAGGCAACAAAAGCTAAGACTTTTCGATATCCGCCAAAAACAAAATATGGAAGATTTAAACCATGGAAAAATTTAGGAAACCTAAATGAATTTGTAAAGAATGAAAACGAGATTTGAAAATTAGGTTGGTGTGCCCCATAGGCAAGGATTTGAGTCACAATGGGAGGTTGGTATCAGTTACAAATAATTCATAACTAATATATACTTCTTCCATCTCACAATAAATGTTACATTTAGAAATATTTGTTTGACTCTTTATTTGTCATTTTGGCATATCATCAATGAGACATTGGTTACCTTTTTCACTAATACCCTTATTTATGGTATCTCAATCCACCTAACGACACCACTAACTACTTTATTAAAAGGGTCGTTTGGTGAATGTCATTATATCATAGAAATTAATACACTCAGTGATTTTTTTAAGAAGTGTACATAACCTTAAACAACACATAATATCTTAATATGACATGGAAAGAGTAATAACTGAGGTCAAGCTGAACCTGCGAGTATAAAGTCCAAACTAAACTTAGATGGCAGAGGTCAAACATTGTTCGGTTTAAGGTACAGCCTGAATATTATGAGATATTATTTTTTTACTTTTGGGTTTATTCAGGTTTACCTGTTGTTTGAATGAGGCATGCCAGTAAACTTTGTATTGTAATTTTTATGAGTTGGAACCTTTCTGTTGCTTTCTAGAAGACTTTCTGCAGAACTCGTGGAAAAAATATAAACATATGTAAGAAATATGCAAAAGAAACACCTCTAACTATTTGATAAGTAGTCTGCATCCAGTATGACTAATATTATAGTAAACAACATGCACAGGCTACTCTATGTTTTATATTTCTATTCCTTGCATTCGTGGATACTGTGCAATGATAATTCTTAGATATAAAATCATTCAAAAGCTTTCACCTAGCAACATAAACTTTTGGAATATGTTGGAGATTGACAACAATACTCTCCTTGATGATAGATCAGATGACTATCACGTTTGAGAGTGGGTTTATTTATTTGAGTTTTTAAAAAGAAAAATGATTTGTACTTTGACAAAGCAACTTTTTAAAAATAAATAGAATGCTTCTTTAAACTAGAGGGAAAAAACAACTCATAATTAATTTGAGAAGCTACTTCTATAAATATTGAGTATTAATTTCAAGGAGAGTTTAATATTGCAGGTAGCTTTTCTGCCTTACACTTACAATAGGCTTACTCTTCAAAAGTGCACTATACAGACACGCACTTAGATTACATAAAACAATAATTGGTTCAAACTTAGTATTCAGATAGTTGAGCATTAGTTTCAAATCAGGACTTATGTAAAATGTTTTAAAGCTAGATAGTTGAGCATTAGTTTCAAATCAAGACTTACCTAAAATGACGTAAACCTTTCAAGACTACCAATAACATGCCCCCCTTTTAAGACATCTGATTTGAGCAACATGAACCTAAAACCTATAGGCCCCATAATGCAATAATAAACTAAAGAAATAATTGTCACCTTTCCAAACCTGGAAGGTTTCCTCGTTGATAGATGAACCGGCCACATTCTTTATAATCTCATCTGGCATGCTGTTTGGAGCAGTTTTTATTTCATGTATAATGCTATAAATTGGTTTTCCATTTTCTAGGAATATGTGATTATTTGGATGTCTAGTCTTAGCACCAGCATGCTGCTCGAACTCATAGGCACTGAGCACCTGAGAAAACATTGACATTAGCTGTCTGGTAAATACAGAGAAAAAAGTCCAATAATGAAGCAAAATAAGTCATATATCTTACTCTGGAGTAACTGCACATTGAACAGCCACACAAATACCCACCGCTACCGATAATCCCTTCTAGCTCAACCTGGCAACAATTTCAAAATATAAGAAACCTAGCAGAAGTGTTGAAAACACAGACTATGATAATTTGTGCTTTACCTTTCCAGGGTTGTAAATATATTTCACTGCAGCTCCATCAAGGATACCAGTTGATAAGAGCTTTTTGACATTTGTAGGGAAGCAGTTAGGAACTACTTTCTTTGACATTTTCAATTCCATATTGCCAGAATATGATTCCAAATATCCATC
The DNA here is from genome assembly GCF_029867415.1 of Vicia villosa. Classification (NCBI taxonomy): domain Eukaryota; kingdom Viridiplantae; phylum Streptophyta; class Magnoliopsida; order Fabales; family Fabaceae; genus Vicia; species Vicia villosa. Next base: position 204,754 of record NW_026706183.1, on the reverse strand, counting down.
AGGAACATATTGCATGCCATATGAGGTCTCTAACAAGCCACTATTATAATCATCCTTTGCCAAATATTCATCATCCCCGTGATAGCCATTGCCATATCCATCAGTATAGCCCGCAGGTGTTTGACAATCATAGTCCTCCTTCTTTTTACTGAACTTAAAAGTAATTTTCCTAATTCCAGTTGAACTAACATGCTTAGGAATTTCCATCACAACACGGGACATCACTGCATCCTTACTACTAGTGCTTTTATCATACAGAGAAGTATTATTGTTATTATCATGATTCCTATCAACGGCCTCATCACTAAGAGTATCATGAGAACTAGAATTCTCCAAACAAGTAGACGTTAATTCACCGCATTCTGCATGGTTGATGTTTTCCGTTTCCGTGGGTTGGCTACTAATATCATGAAAGGTTAGCGCGTGTTCCGTTGCAGAAACATTGGGATTCGAAACTTCAGAACGCACTTCGTCATTAGAAACCTCTTTTGCTTGTTTTTTATTCGGAGAAACATTTGGTGGTTCAGTATCAGCAACACGTTTCAGTTCCGACTTCGGAACCTCAATATTTTCCGTTCTTCCATCTTCCAATGCTTGCAAACAAACAGCTTCTTCTCCCATCAAAATCAACGAACAAAGCCTCTGAGAATTCAAACCACACAATAACTACCAGAAAAGCAAAGCCACCCACACAGCATCCACGAATTAACCAATGCTAGACTTGAATTTGAATTTTCCAAAGAGTTTCACTCAAAATTCATATCCAATCAACACTCCTGAACATGAAATCTAAATTAGAAAAAGTTTTTGATCAATTAGAACCAAAAACACCGGGAAAAAAAACACAGAAATAGAAATGGAAATAAAAACAAACAAAACAAACAATAATCAATCCACCTGTACAATAGAAGTTCCTAAATGAACGTTTGAATTGAAAAAATAACCGCCTAACCGTTTAATTCAATCAATTTGGAGATAGAAAAAAATATACAGACCAGAATTATTACAAAACTAGACCAAAAACAAAAAAAAATAATCGAAAAACTCAAATCCAAACATGTTTAATCGATGAAATTGAAAGAGAAATGAGAGAAAACCTGAAAGCGATATGAATCGAGAAATTTAGTAACAGATCTGAAATTGGTGAAGAACACTGAACTCTGCAGTGAAGGAGAGAGATTGGAAAGTGTTAGGGTTTGGTTTTGGATGAAAGGTAAGGAGAGAAAAGTGAGAGTGCGGGAACAAACTGAAGCGAAAAGCTTGGTTCGTGGTTGAGATTTCAACTTTATATATGGGATTAGAAAGAAGAGAGCGAAGAGGCGATTGAGTTTAGTAAAAAAAAAAGAAACTGTCTCAAAAATAAAATTAAATTGAAATTAAAGTGTCATAAATGAAAAATGTCGTCACGAATCACGATTCACGAACTTTTGGAAGGGACGAGAAGTGAGATGGATAAAGAAATGGGACCCACTAGAAAGTGGACCAATAGCGTTCCGCCACGTGAGACGACTTGTGGGATCTAACGGCCGCCATCGTCAGCCGTTTTTTTATGATGAAGTATTGTGCAAGTTAACACGTGTAAGGTTTATTATTATACTACTGTGTGTACAGTATGTTTTGAATCGGGTTAACACTATCATATGGGTCCCCTACCATATTAGTATGGATTGGGCTTAGTTTCCATTTGGGGAGTGGGCTAGTCGAAAGTGGGCTAATAAGGCAATTTCTTTCCGGAATTTATTTATACACCATTTAATTTTCTTAGGAATTTTTGGTGAAATTCTCGTTTTAATCTCTGAATTCGGATATATATATCTGAACGTATTATATTTTATTTTGTTAAGGATATTTTTGGATATGCATCTCTGAAACATCTTTTTGGTCAAAATCATGGGTGTTTTCGAAAATGCATCTTCGAATAATTTCATTTTTTTAAGTTTTGGGACTTTTCGGAGATGCGTCTCCCATAAGAATATATACAATAAATCAACGACATAAATCCTTCATTTTGTTCTTTTACAAAGTCAAACACCCAAGCACCCCAAAACTCTACAATCTCTACTTTAAAAACTCATTTCTACTCATTTTAACACATTTCAACAACTCTCAAAGCTCTAAATTTAAGTAAGTTTCTCTGAATCATTTGAACTATTTTGTATGTGTATAATAAGTTGTTTAGAATCGTTTAAATTAAATAGGTTGAAGTATAACTGGTAAAATGTGGCTATTTTGGTGTAAAAGTTGCATCTTTGAGGGATTTAGGTTGAAGGTCCAAAATGACAATCGCATATGTTTTCGAAAGTGCATTACCAAAAACACCTTTGAGGAGTTTCGGAGATGAACTTCCAAAATTATGCATGAGTTTTTTTTTTCAAACCTGTTTTTGTTCCTTCCTTTTGAGTACTAATTTTTTTTCCAGAAAAATGGTTGAAAACTCGAACAAGATTATACTCGGCAGGCTAAGCCAAACTACTTTCGCTCAACGCGAGAGTTGAGTAAGCTATGAGGGATAATGAAGACCCGAGGAGGTTCATGTTCCGAAATTTGAGGAGGTTCATGTTTCGACACCCGAGGAGGTTCATGTTTTGGAATCCGTGCAGGTTAACCCGGAGTATCCATGAGGGCCATCTGACACCGCTCTCTTGATTTATTACTTTGATCATGTCGCTCGACATGTTTCCACTAGACAGGTATGTTTTTTATTACACTTTTCATAATGATTTACGCACAAATATGTTAAAATTAATATTACTATTTATCTTTACAAGAACGACTGCCACTAAAGTCCGTGAATCGCGCACGAAAAAATATTTGATTTCTATCATCCTTATGCGAATTGGTTTTAGGAGGCCATTTTTTGCTATGGACTTGTCGGACTTTATTGTTCCTGTTACATCACTATTATCCATATAATGCATGGCATTCATAGAGAGATGGCACAAGGAGACTTCGTCTTTCCACTTTCCGCTTAGAGATATGACGATCACTCTAGATGATGCCGCCTGCCTGCTACACCTTCATATCAAATATCAGAGGGAGGTTCCTTAACCACTCTCGCATCACTCGTGATGTTACCACTAAATGGATGGTTGACTATTTGGGAGCTCAACCAAAAAAGGTGGTTGAGCAGTGTTCCTCGACTAATGAGGCTCATGCCAAGTTATCATTCTTGAAGGATGTTTATTACAAACATCTCATTGCGACAACTGATTCTGATACTAAGAGTGATTCCTTCTTTGTTCAGTATCACCGGGAATATGCTTTAAGGTGTGTTACTTCATGTTCTTGGTTGGCACGTCCACTTTTATGGACAAAAGTGTAAACTACGTGGATTTAACATACCTCTGGTACTTCATGGATTTGGATATAGTGAGGGAGTGGAATTGGCAGACCAGTTGTTTGGTATACATATACCAAAAGCTGAATGAAGCCTCTAACTAGAGGACGAGGAATCTTACAAGCTTTACCACACTACTGACAGTACCTTTTATTCCAACTATTGAATTTAATTTACTATTAATAATTTGTTATTACATGACTCCTATTCGTTTTTTAGGGATGGATCATTTCTCACTTCTACCGTATTAATGGTTTTGATATTTATCTGCAATATATGGAGGATATGCAGAGGGCTATCATGTATCTTCCCCACAAAGGTAATCAAGCCATGTTGTCTTTCCGGGTGTATCTTGATCGGACTGTTCATGATGACATCACAAAGAGATTATCCCATTCGAATCCCTCTCATATACTCCGAGTGGCTGACATGTGGGACCAACACCATGGTTAAGTATTTGCTAGAGCGATGCATGTGGCAGTTTTTCTATGTTTAGACCATACCCATATCTCCATCTCAGGTTGCTCTCAACACCAATGTTCGTTGGGATCTCGATGACATCTTTGAGGATTTGGAGCATCATATGGTGTCATACGAGTATCGATTGATGCAGGCAGCCATTCGTTGGCATTGTATAGAGGGATATGTGACATGGTTCTACACAGTGACACACCCTATCATGACACCAGATGCTCCTGGACGTCCACCTAGGCTAGCTCATTAGGAGATCTTGGAGAACCAATAGGCCGAGGATAACCATACCCCTAATCTCTTGTCTGTCTGTCAGCAGATACAATTGACTAAGCAGAAGACTTTGAACTTAGGTATCATTGAAAAATGGAGATTCTGAGGCGATAACCATTGTGGACAAGAGGGTTAGGGAGGCAGTGAGTACAGTGGGATACAAAAGGCATGTGGGGGTCATGGGTGAGGATTATGCATACGCAGTAGGCTATGTTTTTTTTTTATTTCAGAACAATGTATAAATAATTTATGCATTATTATTTATTATTCTAGAATAATATATTGTATTTATTAATTTTTTTATTTCTTATCATTTTTCGTTTGCGTTTTTATTATTGTTTTAATCTAACTATGTATCAAAATTTTGATGATTTAACAAAAAATATCAGTGTTTAGGGTTTCGGAGATGCATATCTGAAACACCTTTCCCACGCATTAAGGGTGCTCTCGGAGATGCATCTCCGAAACAACCTCTTTTGTGGTATGTTCGGATATGCATCTCCGAAGAGTATTTTGGGATTTTCAGTGGTTTATTTCACCCCTACAATATGTATAAAGAAATTCACTTTCTTTTCTCATCCTAATGGTGTGGTATGTAGTTCTAAAAATTAAAAAATATTTTTGTGTTATTTTGGAGATACATTCCCAAATGCGCTAAATTTCTTCTTTTGTCAAAATTTAGTTCAAAGATGCATATCCATATTTTTCTGAGGTTGATTCGCATATTCGTTTTCGAAGTCACCTTTCTTCCTTCGTAAATCAAGCAGTCACTCCATTTTTACTAAAAAATAGATTGGATATGCATCTATAAATATTTTGGGGTATATTCGAAGATACATCTTCGAAATATTGCATGCACATTTCATGTGCAGAAACATTGTCCTAAGTTTGTAATTTTTTGAATTCAAAGTCACCTTAATTTGATTAACATTGACATTATTTGATTCAAAGATCATTAAACATGAATATCATAAAACAAAGTAATGCGTTAATTAAAAAAAAGACAATCATAATACAAAAAGTTGTTCTTAAATTATGGGAAAAAAATATCAAAATATCCCAAAATACAATCAAATGTATAATCTACCGAGTATGTCTAATCATAACCATTTAACTCCTCCTCTGTTGACGGTAACCCAAGGCACTTCACCTTAGTGAGTCCTCTCTAAATTTATTGTATAATTCTTAACTATGTTTGGTAATTATAAAATATTCATTGAATCAGAGTATGAAAAAATATTTTAAGTTTTTGTGATTCTTTTTTATTATGCATATAACTTTTATATGTGGAAATTTGTCTGGCAAAATTTGGAGGCATTAACAATTTAAGTTATATGACACATTCAAGAGATTTAAGTGTATTTGAATTTAAGTTATATGACACATTCAAGAGATTTAAGTGTATTTGATAGTGTAGTAAATCAAAAGGATATACTATTTGATTGGTGTTTTTGTGGTTAGTAATAGCATAAACCCATCCTCTTGCTTACATAGATAAACTCCAACACCATGTGATATTAGATTCATGCCCTAACGATGGAAATGTTTCAGTTTATGTGTCTGTTTGGTTATGTGTTTGCAAACTTGAATTTTGATAATTTTGATTTTAGTCAAAAGTAAATTTGAAATAAGTAATATGTTTGAACATTTCTCTCTCAGAAGTTAGTATTTTGAAAAAATAAATGAATTATCAACCAATAGATGTTTCTCCAAACTTTCACGATCGATTAGAAATATTCCAATTCCCTTCGCTTTCTTCTTTTATCAATAGACTTAATTAGTATTTTCCCTTTATACCCTTATTAGTCCACACACTCTTACCATAACACCCTCACTCCAATTAAATTATTATTTAATTATAAAATTATAAAATTATAAAATTATAATTATCATCATAACCATAATTATTTATAATAATAATACTAATTTATTCTCACTGCACCTTGCTACTACAAAATTAGGCATACACCTCTAACCTTCACTAATTAAATATTCTAAGATAATTACCTATCGTCAAAGCACAACAACACATTTCAACATCCCTCGAAACACACCAAAAGCGTCACATCACATAATTATTTAAATTAAAATAATTTAAATAAAATCGAGGCGTTACAACTCGTCATATGTCTTAAGCAACCGCTATCGAGAAACCATCTTCTCTCAAAGGACTCAAGACATTCCACCTACAATATATTAAACAAGGGAAGTAGGTACCTAATTTTCATTAGGTCCTTGTGTTTGACTGAAACAAAGGTTGCTTTTAGGGAACCATTTGAAAATGCCTTTAGAGACTAAAAATCTTCTAAATCGACATTTCCTAATAGTGTGACCCGTCTTGCAACAGTATAAACATGTCAAGTTTGTGTGAGTTACTTTTGCTTGATTGATTCTTTATCACATAGGTATATTTTTGATAAGGATTATTCATACCTTTTCTAAAGTGTGATTGATCAATAGCAAAGGTAACTTTAATTTGTAAAGCTTTGTCTAATTTAGCTTTGAGAGTTCTAGTCTCTCTTTGCCAAATGTGACAAGTTTCACATCCAGTCCATTTAAACCAAAAACCTTTGTCAATATCGCTTTTGACTTTAATAGTCTCTATTATAAATTTCTCGAGAGTTTCTAATTCCTTTTAGGAATCGGAAACCTTTTTCTCAAGGTGTGAAAATATTTTCTTATTTGAAGCCAAGCGTTTAAAAGCTTCCTTGGCTTTATGATGTAGAGTATCAAAGGCTTTTTATAATTCAAAATAAGATATTTTATGAACATTATCATATTTAGAGTGACTTACATTCTTTTTCTTCTTTTGATGGGCCATAAGACATAGATTGATCGTCTCTTCTTCATCACTAGAATTTCCTTTACTTGACGAATCATTATCGCTTTCCCAAGCGATGTATGCTCTCATAGCTTTAGTTTATTTCTTTTGAAATTTATTCTTTGCCTTGTCTTTCTTGAGCGATGGACAATTCGACTTGTAGTGACTGGTTTTACCACAATTGTAGCATGATCCTTTTGACTTAGATTTCTTACTTTCATTGCTTGTTTGGTTTAGCTAGATGTCTATAGTCGATGAGGTTGTTATCCGAATGTTGAATCTCATTTTTGCATAGATACCTATTATACTTTCTTACGAATAAGCCCATATCTTCATTTGGACTTTCACCTTCATCACTAAAGTCACTTCCACACGGATCCTTGGTGGATAACTTAGAGCTATAAGCCTTTAACACGATTGACATCTTTTACGTGTCCTTTGACTTTTCTTTCTTCTCTTTCTTTTCAAGCTTATTGATATTCATGAGATCTTGCTCATGTTCTTCTAGCTTTCCAAATAGTGTCGTAAGATTCAAAGTAGTGAGATCGTCGGCTTCCTTGATTGTTGTGACCTTCGTTTGCTATTCCTTACTAAGACATCTCAAAACTTTATTAATAGTAATTACATTGGGATTAATATTTCTTAGTGTGTGTAAGCGATTGATAATATGAGAAAATCTCTTTTACATCTCTGCAATGGTTGGTTTCACCATGCTTTATGTGAAAGAGATCAAACTCTTGTGTTAAGGTATTGATTCTAGCTAGTTTGACATCATTTGTTCCCTCATGGGCGACTTGTAACGCATCCCACATTGCTTTAGCAGTTTCGCAATGTGAAACACGGAAATACTCATCAATCCCTAGGGAAGCTATAATCATGTTTCGAGCTTTCCAGTCATAAGCATAGTCTTTTTCATCTTTTTCATTCCATTGTGCTTCCAGTTTAGGTCTGGTAACGCCCGCCTCATTGGTTATGGTTATTGCCATGGGACCTTCGAGGACGACTTTTCATATTTTTTAATCAACAGAATTGATATGCACCCGCATACAATCTTTCCAATAACTATAGTTTTCACCAGTGAAATAGGCGCTCTATTATACGCCCCTTTTGGATCGTTCTCTATTTTCTAAAAAGTTATATGCGTAACACTGGATAAATTGACGCTCGTGATACCACATGTTAGACGATAGGACGAATCTAGAAGGGGGGTCGAATAGATCCCTTGTTTGTTTTTCGCACTTTTTAAAATTTTAGAAACCTACCTTAAAAATTACGTTTAAACGAGAGTTGCCACCCACTACTAGTTTTATGGGCAAGTGGGAAATCCTAAAAAAAATCAAATTTCTGGGTAAGTAGGTAAATTAGGCAAAGGGAAGATGTTAGGCACCCTTTGCCTCCCTTGTACTCAAGAGGACCCATTTAGCTTTTAGGTTTTTAAAGAGAGGTTTATATAATTGTTGACTAATAGATAAAACATTAAAAAAGGAGGAGGCCTCAAGTATCATCATTGGCCAAAACACATTTTTTAATAGGGGATGTCTCATAGGTAATCATTGGCCAAGAATTAAGAAAATAGTTTTAACAAAGTTTTGAAAAACATAGAAATGGGGGCCTCATATGAAATCATTGGTCAAAAATAATAAAAAAAAGCTTAAAAATTAAAAATAGGGTTTAAAGTAAATTAGATTAAAAAAGATAATATTGGAAACCACAAGGAGATTTGTTCAAGACAAAACCCTAGTGGAAGAATTGAAGGTTTTCTTAGAAGATTGTTGATAGGATTTTTGTTCAAGACAAAAACCTAAAATAAACCAAAAGTATGAAAAAAAATTTGTAAGAGAGAGATTTGAAAAAATTGTTGATAAAAGAAGTTTAGAAAATTGTTGGTCTCCAAAAGTTTGAAAAATAACACCAATAGAAAATGTTTTTTGATAAAAAAGATTTAGAACACAAGAGTATGTGAAAAAGTTTGTAACGTGGAATTCGTAAAAAATTCCTTTTTTCAAAAGTGTGAAACTAGAGGACTATTTATAGGTGAGAATTATGTCATCTAAAAAGGAAGTTAGTAAAATATGACAAAGCACGACAAATTTCAACCAATAAAAAAAAGCTATGATATGGGTGTCTGAACAAGGTTTCCGCTATCTTTGATCAACCGCCATACTTTTTGAGTCACTCTTTGGAGGATGATGCTTTAGGAATTTTCGGCTCTATTGAGCCTTCTTTGTAGTTGTTTTTTCTTTCTGGGCTTCGGCCCTCTCTTCGACCAAAAAAAAAAACTATGATAAAAATGGACCAATCAAAAAAGACTTGTGACACAATTGGACAAATCAGGAAAGTTTTTTATTTTTAGGATATTTTTTTACTATTTTTTGCATAAAATAATGATTTTAATAAAAATTAATATTTTAAAATACCATAAATAAAAGAAAACGTAAATAGTAATAATAATAAAAAATGATTTTTTTAATATAATTTAAAAAGAAAATAAAATTAGTGACAATAAAATAAAAAAAATGTCTAAAGTGCTATATTAAAAAAATTAGTGACAATAAAATAAAAAAAATGACCTTATGGTTGCAAGCCTTATTCCTTACCAAATATGTTATATTAATTATTCAAAATAAAAAGCTAATTGAAAGTATATGAAGGCGGACAAGTATTTGCTATTAAGAAAAATACAAATAATTTCAAATTAAACTATTATATATTTTTAAGCACACAAAATAAATTGAAAATAAATATAAAAGCCAAAATATTGTTGTAAATAAACCAAGGAATTTTAAAACCCAAAATGTAAATAAACCAAAGAATTTTATAAAACCCAATTTTAAGATTATACGATTTTTTGAAAACGGGTGGGCAAATTTGGGGTATGACACAAATGTAAACAAAGCACCCGAATTCAAACTCGTCTAAAACGATCTGTTATTGGAATGACCGGATATGCGAAACCAAATGTATTATGAAATATGAATCAATACTTTATTCAATTTTATCAAGCGCTTAAACAATGTCACTAAGTAACTATTACTTCCAATGATCTATTTAAGGTAACAACGATAATTTGTATGTTTGTTAATTCGTCAAACACTTGGTGTGAAAAATACACCAAGTTCAAGCAGTTCAAAATCACACAAATTATGGTGAATGAAAATAAAATGCGATAAAGAAAAACAACACACGATTTGTTTAGGCAGTTCCCCTTGTCGTCCTCGCGTAGGGTACGCCTGCCCCTAATTCTAAAATATAGAATTAGGATATATGCTATTAAGTTGCAAAGTGTTTCCAAGAGAAGAATAGTTACCAATACCCAATTTACAATTGTAAAAAATTGATCTAATACTCTTCTCTTCCCTTGATTCAAGCTGAACCAAGTATGTCAAATCCTTCGAACAAACCTCCGATTAACGCTACTTGTTTGCACGCACTCAACGTTCCACAAACCTTTCACTTGGATAATTTCGATTGTAAGAATTATGAACCCAACTCTTTCTTCACAATCCTCCTGTTACCGCGCCTCGATTGAGCAAACCCACAGTTTTTCAATTCCTTCACTCGACTGAATTTCATGAAGCAAAGACTTGTAAAAAAACCCCTAAATCTCTAAGATCTTGGAGGAAAAAACCCAATGGTTTTTTCCACGAAAAAACCCACAGTTGCTCAACCCAAATTTGAATCTATATCTCCAGTTTGAACGTTATCAACCCTTTAATGCATTATGTTCAACAAGAATTATTGTGTGTAGTTGTTGATAAATGCTTGAATGATTGAAGATGAAGAGCACAATGTGTATTTATTTCACTTTTCTTGTTGGATCTGAAAAATGACATAATCAGTGAGCGGTCGACTGCTATAGAATGCTTAGTCGGTGCAAGCTCTCCCGAGGCAGATAAGAGACAAATTTCTTACACCACGGGTCGACCGTTGCAGGGTCATGCGTCGATGCAAATTGAGAAAATTTTTACTCTCAGTGTGAGTCGACCATAGAGGTCGATGTAAGCGCTCCCGAAGTTGGTGAAAGGATGTTTGATGTTGCCATGCGTCGACCATAGTAGGACATGCATCGACGCTTACCAAAATTTCCATTCTTCCAGTTTTGAGCCGACCATTGGGTCGGCGTAAGCTCTCCCGAGGGTGATGCAATGCTGAATCTTGCTCCAAGAGTCGACGCAGACAATTCATGAGTCGACGCATGCTGTAGGCATTTTCATAAACACTTATTTCTTGAGGTTTTCTCCTGATTTCCAGTCTCTATCAGAATTTATCATAAACCCATAAATCAATAGGAGATTTTGACATCATTAAAACATGGGTAGAGGTGTATTGCCCTCACATAGGTGACTTGTGTAACACCCCAATTTTTCTATTTTATTTATTTGATAGCTATTTTATTATTAGTATAATTATTTAATTATTATTTGGTGTGATAATTATCTAATTGTGTGTTATTATGCTAATGGGGTTAATTGAACTATTAGTGAAATAATGAGATAATAGCTATTGGGCATAATAGTTGAGGATAAAAATAATAGGATGGAATAGGTAGCTTAGCCCATTAACTTAAGAGAAAGAGTAAGGAAATAGGGTTTTAGAGACATAATTATCATTTGGGAAAAGAAGAAAAAAGAGAGAGCTCAAGAGAAGAGAAGAGAAAGAGAAGAAAGGGGGAACTAGAAGAGGAAAGAGATTTAGCTTAAGAGTGTGCGTCGCGCGGGGTCTGGACGCGCCGCGCGAATCCTCCTGAGTTGGATCGCGTTGCAGGGGAATAGGGCGCGTCGCGAGGCCTGTTATGCAATTTTTTAATTTTGATTCTTTGACTTGGGATTCCACATGTTTATGATTTAAGATGGATTTCCATGAATTTTAATAATTTATTCAATGATGTTTGGATATGTTTTGAATCGAAGATGAATTGATACATGATGCTTGTGTTTTGGTATATGTACAATGTGAATTGTTGCACATGCATTCATGGGGAGATTGCACTCCGAGTTGGCTTTGATCCTTGTGTGGAAATAGAGGCGGCTTTGCTCCTTTGTGGATTTGGAAGCGATGAACTATATGTTCATATTTTGAGGGCTTTGGTCTTTTCCAGATCAGAAGTGTGGTTCTGGTTCTTGAGTATGGAATCGGAAGCGGTGAGCTTGATACTCACATGGTACCACATGCATGAGTCTCATTAATTGCATTCCGAGTCACATTGTGTGCTATGTGATTGTTTGGATTGATGTATTTACTTGTGTAATAATATGAAATTGTGTTTTGTGCAATATTTGGGGAACTTGTTCAAATTATGAAGTGTGATAGATGATCATGATATAGTATGCTATTTTCATTGTCGTATATATATATATATATATATATATATATATATATATATATATATATATATATATATATATATATATATATATATATATATATATATATATATATATATATATATATATATATATATATATATATATATATATATATATATATATAATGATTTGAATTCTCACCCTTTTGTTTGAATGATGTTCATCGTGACATCGCGTAGGTTCCGACGAATAGCGTGCTTGCTCGAGGATTTAGTCGAGGAGCTTATCGGTTGTTTCATTTTAATTTAGGTAGTGAGTCAATGTTCTGATCATGTAACACTGGGAGTATTTGAACTCATGTTTTGGATGTTTGAATTATTGTTATCTTTATTGTATTTGAAATGGTATTTTGGATACATTATGTTAATGGCTATGTTTCCTATTGTTGGATTCATGTAACATGTTTATGAGATGATTATGTTATTATGATTTGGTAGATGATTATAATATGAGATATGATTATTGAAATTGCTCGACAAATTATTATTCCGTTGCAATATGCATATTGATGAAACATGAAGTTTTCAAATTGTGTTATGAATATGATCAGGTGCATGTTTGTATATTTGATCTGGGTTTTCATTGCTATGGAAACAACATGTAACACCCTTTTAGTTATATGCATATTATTACTCTGTGAATATATGTATTTATTTTGGGTTAGAAAAGGGGTGTTACAACTTGGACTGAACTTTTCTAATATACTTTTCTCATCAAAAGCTCATACATGGTGTCGAAAACTTCCAGCTAACACACCGCCACTAGCGTCTCTACGCTCAGGCCTTCAGATCTGGTCCCGGTGCTAGAGCCGGTGTCGCCGACGGCGACATCGACGAGGGTTTGTATGGTTGAGACAAGTGGCATAATGTTTGGGACCACCACACTAATCCATGTGACGCTTTATCCTCTTTTGTTCTTTTGTTGAGTTCAATGCTTCAAGGTCTTTATAAATGCTCTTAAAGTTAGCTCCACATTCTATGTAGGACTATTTGCAATGTATTTATTGTCATTAACTCAATTGTCCATTTGTGTCATATTGGAACATACCCATGACATTAATTGTTCATTAATTTCCAATAGTATTCTCATAGCAGGACAATCTTGTATAAATAGTACTCCTAATGATCATACCAATATGAAGACTTGATAACTCTTTATCCATGATCTATGAGATGTGATTACCAGTCTATCCACATAATTGTCTCAATGCTTTAATGTTATCTCATTTCACAATAAAGCTCCACTACAATACTTTAAGAATAATGTCCTTATGTTTAATGAGATCTCATGATTAAGTCACACTTAACATTTTATTAGACGAGCTAGCTATTCTAGGAATTTTATTATTTTAGAAAACAAACATAACAAAAAAAAAATTCTTTTAATTATTAATAAATAATCTGATACATGTATCAAGTTCAAATAAAACTATAGGCCTCTAGGGCCTACACCAACAATTGGCACTCAAATTCTAACGCTAGAACCACTATATATACTAATATATAAATAATTGTCTATAACCAGGGGTGGCCCTGAGCACGGGCTCGCGGGGCGGGAGCCCAGGGCCCCATAAATTTAGGGGCACCAATTTTTTTTAGCCCTATATATATTAAAAGAGAATTTTATCTTATAAAAATACTTGCTAGAATTTTTTTTTTTAAGTATTGGTTAACAAAATTATAGGAGCACTACAATGTCAACATTAATAAAAGAATGTAATTTCTTATGAATAAAATATAGAGAAGAATAAAATCAATTAATTCCCCTAAAATAAAATTAATTAATATATCCATAAATTAAAACAATGATATAGAAAATATTTTATATTATTGATCTTAAAGTTAAGAGTGAAGCACTACTTCAACTTGCTGAACAAGATAATGATCCCAAAATTAAGAGTGAAGCTGAATCTTTAGCAACTCATAGGATTGGAAACTTTGAATTTTTAGTAGCTATGATTATTTGGTTTGAATTTTTAAGTGTGGTTAATGAAATCAGCAAAAAGTTTGCAAAAAAAAAAAAAACATGTGTATTGATGTAGCTATAGAACTAGTAAAATGTTTGATCAAGTATTTGAAAAAATATAGAGAATTTGGATATGTAAATGCCAAGGCTAATGCTGAAAAGATTGGAAATGAAATGGAGATTGAATGTGTGTTTATTCAAAAACGTCAAATTAGTTGAAAACAACACTATGATGAAAATTCATCTTAAATCACACAACTGAATCTTGAGTCTGCTGAAGAGTCTTTTCAAAATCATTATTTCTTATATATTGTAGATCAAACAATTGGCTGACTTGATAGAAGATTTGAGCAGTATAGCACATATGAAAATATTTTTGGATTTTTGTTTAGTATTGAAAGGCTTAGATCATTATCTGATAGGGATTTGAAAGCATGTTGTAAACATCTTGAAACTTGTTTGAAACATGACGATTCTCTTGATCTTGATGGTGAAATTTTGTTTGAAGAATTGAAAGTTATTCGAGAAGTTTTAACAGTTGAATCAAAATCAAGCTATATGATATTGAGTTCTTTAAAGACTTTTAATTGTTTTCTTAATGCATGCATATATTATAGAGTAATATTGACTATTCCTAACAGTGTTGCATCTGCTGAAAGAAGTTTTTCTGAATTAAAATTATTAAAATCTTATTTGAGATCTACTATGTCACAAGATAAATTAAATAGCCTTAAGTTGATTTCAATTGAAAATAACTTTTTGAAGAACCTTGATTATGAACAAATTATTAACGATTTTGCAACAAAAAATGCTAAAAGGGTGATATTTAAATAATTTTAAAGGTTTGGTCAAATTTTTTATAGGAAGAATAGAAGAAGAAGTCTCTTTATAGTAGTTTATGTTTTGATGTAGTATAAATATTGATTCAAAGATCCATATTTCTCTTCTTTTTGCATAATGTTAAATGAAAATGTGTATTTTATCCAATTATTTCTTTTATCCTAATGTATTTATTGTTAAAAAACTATAGGGGCACCACTCCTTTGATTCGCCCAAGGCACCCAAATTCAAAGGACCGGCCCTATCTATAACGACTATGTCTTCAGCATTCGACATATAGTTTTTTGCGCAATTTCCAGCATTTTAACTTACTTCCACAATCTTGTGTAAAAAAAACTTACTTCCACATTTCTCCTACGTCTAAATAAGATCAAAAAATGATTATCCAATATGATCCTCAACTGCTTTGGTCGATAACTACTTCTGTCGAGTTCGTGAAACCAATCATTCTCATAGTTTTGAAAAACATGTTAAGTCATAGATCTCAGGTTGTTGTGTCGAAGTCGACATCAATGGTCGACTACCACCCTTGTCGAACGTATAAACATATGTACTCATTTTTAAACTATGTATTACATCAACATATTAATCTCTTCGTCGAAACCAGTGCGTCGAGAATTCCATGCTAACACTCGTCAAAAACAATCTTTTTTGCATCTTTCAAGCCGACTTCCATCACCAAACGCGTCTCTATGAACCACTTTAATTGCTTCTTTTAAATTGTGTCAAAAAGGGTGACGCCCCCAACGTAACTTATATCCTCGATGAAGGACACCAACTTCCTCCTAAAGAAAACACCTTATTGAGACAAATAGTCCATCTTGTAAACATAAGATTCGAAGTCTGAGAAGAAGTGACTTTGGTACCAGAACTTAGAGAAATGACTACCCACATAACGTGTCTCACTTTGCATAGACGATTTTAACCACTCTCACTCTATAAAGAGAAAAATGTACTATTTGATATATTCAAATTTATTTTCACTCGCATGTGACTTTTCATTTTTTCACTCACTTGAACATTAGAGTATTATTAACCTTGCATATCGACTCTCTTTCCGTCACACTAAAAACTTGTTTTATCGTACGAAAATCACATTCTAGTTCTAAAACGGAACAGTTATAATGATTAATTGAAGAATAAAAAAATAATTTATAACTTTTTAATATATTCATTTATTTTAGAGATCACAATTATGGGCCCGTTTTGTTTCAGCTTTAAAAAAATGGATTTTTTCTTTGTATTTTTGAAAATAGATTTTTCAAAACCGTTTTTCAAAATATTACAATTTTTTTATATTCGTTTTTTCTAAAATGAAACACTAATTTTGACATCCTAGAGCATAAACATAGATTAATGAAGACCAAAACTTAGTTAAAATCACAATTTTTCAAAAAGTTGTATTTCAAAAATGATTTTTATGAAAATCTATTTGAAATAGCTTCAAAATTAAGTGATTTTTTGAAATTTTGATATTCAAATTTTTTTCCCATAGATAGATGAAATACCTAAAATCACATTTTAAGATAACTATTCAAACAAAATTTTTATTTGAAGCTTTTATAAAAAGTTTCTTGTAAATTTTTTTTCACAAAATTTTATAACACTATAAAAATTATTTTAAAAAAAAACCCAAAACAAACGGGCATTAATGGGCCAGTTTGTTTCAGCTTTAAAAAAATGAATTTTTTCTTTGTATTTTTTAAAATAGATTTTGTAAAATCGTTTTTCAATATATTACAAGTTTTTTTATATTCGTTTTTTCTAAAATGAAACATTAGTTTTGACATCTTATAACATAAGCATACATAGTTGAAGACCAAAATTTAGTCAAAATCATAATTTTTTCAAAAAGTTGTATTTCAAAAATGATTTTTATGAAAATCTATTTGAAATAGCTTCAAAATTAAGTGATTTTTTGAAATTTTGATATCCAATTTTTTTTCTATAAGCAGATGAAATACCTAAAATCACATTTTAAGAATAACTATTCAAACAAAAATTTTATTTGAAGCTTTTATAGAAAGTTTCTTTGTAAAAATTTTTTTCACAAAATTTCATAATACTATAAAAATCATTTTTTAAAAAAAGCCAAAACAAACGGGCGCATATAGGTCGTTTATTCGGATTAAATTGATGGTGTACTGTACAACTTATTATAAAAGTGATTGAACGAATTACTAGTTTGAAAGGAAAATGAAAGATATATGTATGGTTCTAGATCATTGGAATCAATCCCCAAAAAAGTTGATGCCGTTATGTGACGCACAAAAACGAAGCCGACAGATTCATTCAATCCAAGTCGAAAAGCATAAGCAACATCAAAATTCAAAAAGCAGCGTCACTACAAATTTCACACGCATTGCACGACAGGTGGCACTGGTTATTCTCCCATTTCCGCTATTCGCAATTTCACACATTCTTTTTTCCCTATATATTTCAATTTCTCCCACCCAACCAAAACCATATTATCATTTCTTTTCTTCCATTTCTTTCTTGCACGAATTCCTACCTCTCCTCCTCCACCATCGCCAGACGGTTATTTTCCATTTTTGCCCTTTCAAGCTGAGAACCAAAAAATGGTTAGTAATTTTCATCACACTCTTCGCGCTCTTTTTCTCTTTATTTTACGTTTTTTTTTCTTTGCTGTTCTTCTTCACTATTCTTCTTCACTGTTCTTCTTCGCTGTGAATTTTCATCAAACAGATAATAAGCAACTTTCGAAAACGACTGATTTGCAGCTTTGATAGAAATTTTTCGGTGATTTTTGCTCACCGTGTTCTTTACTTAGTTTTTTTCCAACTGTTTTCGGAAGGTTCTGATTCCGTTTTTGTCAAATCTGATTTGGATTCCGGCTCGATTTGATGATCAAAACCTAACAGTGTGAAACATTAGGATTATTGACGAGCTTTGCGATTTGCTGACTGCTAGTAATTCGATTATATTGATAGATCTGGTTTTGTGAATTGTTTGGTTGATTAGAAGTGCTAGGGATTCAGCACTATGTTTGAACCACCAGATTGGGCTGCTGGTTCTGTAGTGGTGATTGTGATTTGCGATAGATTATGGTTTATTTGATTTTTGAAAGAAATGGATTTTCTGAGTTAGGTTTCACTGCAGTAACTATCTGGGTTAAGACTGATTTATCAAAAATACAATGTCAACCGTCTAATTTTTATCCAACGGCTTGGATTAGTTGACTTATGTGCTGCGAAATTCTGACTGCAAAATATTGATCGACGTTAGAGCGCTATGTTTGGATATCATGAAATCAACATAGCGAAATGGAGTGGAATGGAGCCCAAATCGGAGGGGAAGAAATATGTGGTAAGTGATGGAATGAAGTGAAATTCATACCACATTACCACTCCAGTCTGCTCCACTCCATCTGATTTTAACTGATCTAAACAATGGAATATCATTTCATTCTGCCCCGCGCCATTCGATTCCATCAATCCAAACAAAGACGGGTCAATTGCATATGTTGATAAGAGAATGAATTTCTTGCCATCAAATAGTGATGTCGGAAAGATCTCAGTCATCTGATTTTGATCAGTGATCTACATAGTTATATTTGTCTATTGAGTTTTAGATTAGGATAGTACAATTTCAATCAAATGATCTTCAAATTAGGTTTGATATGTGTAATTGGAACAAGACTTGATTTTTGTTCTTGATTGTTAATGTCGTATAACAAAAAGGTAACCCCATAATGGGGTTGTTAATCTACTTATTTGTCCCATTACAAGTGTATATGGAGAAATATCCTTGTGTTCTTACCAGCTCCGTGTTGATATATGGGATGTTTATGAAATTTTACAGGCGAACGCAGCATCAGGCATGGCAGTGAATGATGAATGCAAATTAAAGTTTTTGGAGCTTAAGGCGAAGAGGACCTACAGGTATATCATTTATAAGATTGAGGAGAAGCAGAAGCAAGTTGTTGTTGACAAGCTTGGCGAGCCTGCAAATGGCTATGATGATTTCACTTCCAATCTTCCTGCTGATGAGTGTCGATATGCTGTTTATGATTTTGATTTTGTTACTGAGGAGAATTGCCAGAAAAGCAGAATTTTTTTCATAGCTTGGTAATCTCAACTTTTTGTTTCTTGAAGCAACAGTTAACTTTTAAGTTTGGATATTCCATTTTTTTAAGATTGATTTTAACCCAAGTATATGATTTTGTTGCTTTTGTTTGAAGGTGCCCTGACACTTCTAGAGTAAGGAGCAAGATGATTTATGCAAGCTCCAAAGAAAGGTTCAAGAGGGAGCTTGATGGGATTCAAATTGAGTTGCAAGCAACTGATCCTACAGAGATGGGTCTTGATGTGTTTAGAAGCCGTGCCAATTAAACTGTTGTGGTTGAATAGGATTTCTTAAATGGAATTGTCAATTGCACCTCAAGCTGTTGGATGGTAAACTTGGTTAATAATAGACTGATTGGGCAAAAATTTGGGACAAACTATTGGTCGAAATTGTTTCTCGAAGGATGGTCTGTTTTTATTTATCTCTTAGATGTTCTGGAAATTCTAATTTTACCCAATCTAATTTATCAACACTTATCTCTTTTTACTTTTTTATTGTTTTTTACATGAAACAGAAACTTTTTATTATTAAAATATTCATTTTTTTTTATTTATAAAATTTAATCCACATCATTTTCACTTAAATTTCTCTCTCTTTGTCTCTAATTCCTCTTCCTTCTCTCTTTCACTTAAATTTGATCCAATCATTTTTATTCATTTAAATATAATAATTTTTTCATCTCTAAATATATTTTTAATAATATAGATTATAATTTTGTTTAAATAAAAAATAATATTTGTATACAAAAAAATTTTAATATTGATTTATATATTTTTATGTAAGAAAATGATATTTATGATTATAAAATAATATACAAGAAAAAATTTATTATTGATTTAAATATTTTTATATACAAAAATTTACTATTGATTCAAATATTTTTTGTAAATAATATCTAAACAAAAATAATATTTGTATACGGAAAAAAATTATATTATGGGTCTCTATATTTTTATATACGAAAAATAGTATTTATGGTTCGAATACGAAAAAAATTTATTGTTAATCTAAATATTTTTATATATGAAAATTTACTATTGATCCAAATATTTTTTTGTAAATGATACCTAAACAAAAATAATATTTGTATACGAAAAAAATTTATTATTGCTCTAAATATTTTTATATACGATAAATGATAATTTATTATTGATCTAAATACTTTTATATACGAGAAATGATATTTATGATCAAATATTTTTATCCAAAAATAGTATATTAAAAAAAATTATATTATTGACCTAAATATTTTTATATACAAATTTTTTTATTATTAATCTAAATATATTTTTTAATCTTCTATTTAAAATAAATATATTATATAAATAAATGCGCGTAACAACTCAAAACTCGTGTGTATGCACGAATTTGTTATTAGTTAGTTAAAAGCATTTGAAGTGTCGGATAGAAAACATTTTTATAATACAGTACACTGTACACTATAACTATACACCAAAAACAAATAGGAGGAGGAATACATGTGGATACTCAACAAACAAGGTCTCTAATACATTACAAAAGTTATACATAGAGAGACCTAAAAAAAACTAGGATAGTTATTAGACACAAAATTGGTTGTTCAAACTCGGGGGCGTTTGTTTCCTTGAACAAAGTGAATTTCTTGATAATATTTATTTCCATGTTTGGAAGAAGGATCCAAAAACTATTTCCAGCAATAAATTGTTCCTTGGAAATTCATATCCCACAATCATAGGCATCCTATACTCAAGAAGGAAGATGAGAAAAATTCCATTCCCATGGCTATTATGCGTTAACATCTCAAAATGGCACTTATACTCGTAATACCCAACCCGATGTGCGTGTTTTTAGAGGAAAATATACATAAAGAGTTGTCATCCTGATGATTGTAAAGGATCTCAACTGCATTCACATCCAACGACTCTCCACAATTCATTTCTAATAAATAACAAGTTCGTTATTTCCCTCTCTCGATATATAGAAAAGGCGCCAAATTGAGGTAACAAGTTTCAAATCCAAATTCACTTCACTCTTCTTCCTCACATACTGACTTGAGCATTTGGGTGCTAACTTTGTACGTTCATCCACTCCACCGCATCAGAAGCTTTGATCCACCATCACCACCGCTTCTCAACTTATTTCTGGTTCTAGAACAGAACAGTGGTGCTGTTTGTTGGAGTCGACTTATGAATCATACGATTTTCACAATTTCACGTTTACTCTCCGAATCATTAGCCCACAACCTCATCAGGTCACCGAATCAACAAGATTCTGATTAAAACTCAAAGATCCATCGCGTTTCGATTCAATCAAGCATCACCTCAATTATGACTTGTCGAATTTCCAGATCTTAAGTACCTATGACTTCAAGTGATGGATGAGTCTAAAGCTACTTGGTTCTCAACCGTACACGAAGCCTTTGTTACACGTGAAGCTGTCACTGCTACTCTAATAACATCAATCAACAACATATACTCCTCTGGAAGGCATCGTGAATCATGGAGCACCGATTTCGTTGCATCCATATCTAATCTAGGCTCCACATATAGCCAAATCTATTCAAGTTACTCTAATCAATCTTCTTGTTCCACATCTACTTATGCAACCATAAGCCTTGTTGGACTTCAGGTGTTGCAAACAAACCTCGGAGTGCAAGGTGCATGCTAACGAAATGTTGTACAACATCGTTCTACACAAAATTCAAACACATTCGAAGGAAGACTACAATGCCTTGAAAAAAGCCTCCACAATGCACCATCTCGTAGAAACACCTTCCAGAAGGTTGCATTCGAGAGGACTCATACTACCGTCCTAGAGCCGTCTGGGAGCGAATAGAGATGGAACTCTTCGAGTGAGAGACATCCAACCTCCTAACCAACATAATTACCCTAATACCCCCAATTTTCACCCTATATACCTTTTTCTACCAGAATCTCTTTCTATACCATAAACACTAGTAATCATATGAATGTTATCATTCTTAGCATCTTTAATGTTAATACAAATAATTTTCCCAATATAACACACATCCTCAACCACTACTCTTAATTCCTCTTAAACCTTCATCCAATTTCTCTAATCTCCATTCCTTTTTCTTTTTCAATTTTAAAAAGGAGTTCTTAAAAAACACAAACTTGAACAAGCATGTTAATTAGAAATTCAAATGAAGAATGACGAGCTCTAAATCATAGCTTTATGCTCCTTCAACGAGAGTAGCAATTTTTAAGAGTTATGAAAATATTAATAACAATAAATTACTGTAAGCAGTTCGCAATTTCCTGTCAATTTCTTTGTCTTCCAAAGACAACCTTCGTCCAACTTTGAGTACAGGTAGACCAAAGAGGCGGCCCCCGGTTGTACTTGTGAATTGGTGTTAAGCCGATGAAGTATTTCAGGTAGACCACATTAATGTGCGTTGCACTTTTGTCCATAAATGTGGACGTGTCAAATAGGAACAAAAGGTAACATCTCAATGTATACTGCCATTGGTACTCGACCAGCATATCATTACCTTTGGTATCCACAACCATTTGTAGGTGATATTTATAAATTTCTTCCAAGAATTTAAGTCTAGCACGAGCACCTCTGATGTCAGCTCCCAAATAGGTAGCCATCACCTCGCTGGCTTTGTCTCGCTTGAGCCTTTTGTGGTCTAGTAATTTTCCCCTGATGGAAAGATGTAGGAGATGTAACGCCCTGATTTCGATATTTATTTTATTACTTATTTATTGGTGTATTTGGTGCTTAAATTGGTGTTTTGTTATTATTATATTAATTTTGTTAATTTAACTATAATATAATAATAGGGTGATTTAATTAAGTTAGACTTAGTGTATAATTAGTAGTTAAGGGGTGTGTACTAAGCCCATTAGCAATTTAATAATTAGTATGCTTTAATAAAAATAATAAGGAACTAAGAGGAAAAAGGGAGATTAGTGAACATTAATGAAGAACGTGAAATTCAGAGAAGAGGCTAGGGAAACAGGTAGAGGAACTCCACCATTGTTGAGGAAAATCAAGCTTCAATCCAAGGTAAGGGGGGAGAATGGGTTCTTTAAATGGTGACTTAAGCATGAGAGGGTAGTGAGGGTTCCTTCCCCTCTTTAGGTTTCATAATTGATAAGTTTGATTTCTTTCTTGATGTGTGAATTGGTTTGATTGGTATATTGTTCTTCTTGACTAATGATACTATATGATTTCTGGACGAAATTCTGGTTTGAATTGATGATTTATGATGAGGATTTGGATGTTAGTTGAGTTAATGTTATGTTTATAAGGGAAACTGAATCTGAATGTACAACTGTCCAACTTGATGAGTAGAATTTGAGTTATTATCATGTAAAACTGGATGTAAAATAATAGGTTAATGAATCTAGATAAAAGGTATGAGTTAATAGGTGAAAATATGTTGTTTTAGGCTTAAAATCGCAGACTGGAAGTGATGAAAACAAGTGAGAACGAACTGGTGCGAGTGCAGATCTGGAAAAACTAAATTGCTGTCAGTTTGCGTATGATACGCGTATGGATTGGGGCCATACGCGTATGAGGGACAAGCCCAGGGGCTATGCGCGTACAGTATGCAACCCTGTCCCAACACAGAGCAACTATTCTGGTGGAACGCGTATGGTACGCGTATGGAAGGGAGACCATACGCGTATGGGAATGTGATACGCGTATGGGAGGAATTTTAGTGCAAATCTGGTTCTGGTGGTACGCGTTTGGGCAAAGGGGCATACGCGTATGGGGTAGCTGTACGCGTATGGTCAGGCTAGTGTGCAGAATTTCCCATTTTTGTGATTTTCTTCCGATTCTTGAGTATAACGAGTACCCTTTCGAATTCTCTTAATTAGTAAGACTTTAGTAGGTATAGGGAGACTATGAAAGTTATACATTTGAACATAGAATGTTGTAATAAGATTTATGTTGATTGTTGTGAATGTTGACTATAAGAAAATGAAATCATAGTTGCGTGTTGCTGAACAAGTTGATAGCCTAAAGGGCAATGAGTTGAAGGCTGATGCCTTGTGTTGTTGAATTATGTTGATTTGATGTCCATATTGCATACATATGTCGTTGAGGGCTTATGCCCTGTTGTTGGCCTGGATTGGCATCGTTGAAGGCTTATGCCTTGTTATCTCCTCTAAATTAATGGCAACTGTTGAGGGCTTATGCTCTGTTGGTACCACATGCATGTAGTGTTGATAGTCGCATTGCATTTCCCACAAGTGATTGCTAATGTCATATATCGTTGTTGTTGTGTTGTTGATGGTTTGAGAATCTGTTTGTGATTGTTGTTTGTATGTGGTGTAAATACTACTCCTTAGCATGTGATATTTCACCGTATGTTTATTGAATGTAATTCTCATCCCTTTTCTGTTGTTGCTTCTGTGCTTCCTCGGAAGTACAAATAACCAGGTACCAGAGTAGTGCTTGGATTTCGAGTGTTACCTGATCGAGTCTTAGGAGTCGCTCTGATACGTAACACGGGAGTTTTGGGATGCGTTATGTTTTTGATTCCCTTTCAGTTATTTGTTAATTGTTACGTATCTTGATTTTAACTTTATTGTTGGACCACCTGTTTAGTGGAGATGATTTATTCGTTGAGGTCGTAGTGCCATGAGAACTAATAAGCCGTTTTAATTTCCGCTGCGATATTTGGATTTACTTTAATGAAAACTTATTAATAAAGTGATGTTTTATGGATTTTTAGTAGATGTGACATCCTACTCGTATTACTCTGATTTTTCATGTATTTATAAATTATATATATTCGAGGTGGGAAAGTGGGGTGTTACAATTGGTATCAGAGCAGGTCGGTTCATCCGACCAAGTAGTTGAGTCGCTAACAATCGGGTATTGTTAATTTCATTATCTAACTGTGTTTCTGTTGTAGTACTTAGTTGAAATGGCTGGACGAAACGATGCTGCTATTGCTGCTGCTTTGGAGGCTATGGCTCAAGCTCTGGAACAACAACCAAATGTTGGTGAGATTGCTGGATCTCGCAGTTTGGCTACCTTCTAGAGGGAGAACCCGCCGGTCTTCAAAGGCAAGCATGACCCTGATGGAGCATTGGAGTGGTTGAAGGAGATCGAGAGGATCTTCCGCGTAATGGATTGTACTCAGGCACAAAAAGTTCGCTATGGGACGCATATGCTAGCAGTCGAAGCTGACGACTGGTGGCTAGCAACTCTTCAAAGATTAGAATCTGCATGTGAAGAGATCACTAGGGCTGTGTTCCTAAGAGAATTTCTGAGGAAGTATTATCCTGAGAGTCTTCGGGGTAATAAAGAAATTGAGTTCCTCGAACTGAAATAGGGGAACATGTTAGTGAATGATTATGCTGCGAAGTTCACAAAATTGGCCAAATTTTATCCATACTTTGATGGGGAGGGTGCAAAATTTTCTAAGTTCATCAAGTTTGAGAACAGATTGCGCTCTGAAATTAAGAAGGCTATAGGGTATCAGCAGATCCGCATTTTTCCTAACTTGGTAGACAGCTGCAGAATTTTCAAGGAAGATAATGCTGCTCACTATAATATTGTCAGTGACAGAAGGGGCAAGCAGAATCAGCAACGTAGCAAGCCTTATCATGCTCCAGCTGGCAAGGGCAAACAGAGGGCTGCTCCGGGCCAGAGAAAAAGTGGGGGAGATTCTCCTGCTCCGATTGTGTGTTTTAAGTGTGGAAACGCTGGTCACAAGAGTACTTACTGCACTGATGAAGTTAAGAAGTATTTCCGTTGTGGTAAAACTGGTCATATGATGTCTGAATGTAGACATAAAGAAGTGGTTTGTTTTAATTGCGGCGAAGAAGGACACATTAGAAGTCAATGTCAGAAGCCGAAGAAGGCACGAGCTGGTGGTAAGGTGTTCGCGTTGGCTGGTACTCAGACAGGCACTGAGGACAGACTCATTAGAGGTACTTGTTTCATCAATAGTATGCCTTTAATTACTATTATCGATACTGGTGCTACACATTGTTTTATTGCTGCTGAATACGTTGAAAGATTGGGTCTTGTGCTATCTTCTATAAATGGCGAGATGGTAGTTAAGGTTCCAGCTAAAGGATCTGTGACTACATCTCTTGTTTGTTTAAAGTGTCCGTTGTCGATCTTCAATAGGGACTTTGCCGTTGATTTAGTGTGTTTGCCGTTAGCTGGGCTAGACGTAATTTTGGGAATGAACTGGTTATAATATAACTATGCTCACATTAATTGTTATAACAAGACTGTGATATTTTCAACTGCCTAATAGGAGGAAGCTAGTTTAGTGTCGTCTAAGCAGTTACAACAGTTGTTGAAAGAAGAAGCAGAGATGTTTTCATTGATGGCCATATTGTCAATCGAGAATCAGAATATCATCGATGAGCTACCGGTGGTGCGTGAATTTCCTGAAGTTTTTCCTGACGAAATTCCTGACATGTCGCCAGAAAGAGGAATTGAGTTTACGATTGATCTTGTACCTGGTACCAGACCTGTTTCTATGGTACCGTACAGGATGTCTGCATCTGAATTGACGAAATTAAAGAAGCAATTAGAGGACTTACTTGAGAGGAAGTTTGTCAGACCAAGTGTATCGCCATGGGGAGCTCCAGTGCTGTTAGTAAAAAAAAAAGGATGGAAGCATGAGGCTTTGTGTAGATTATAGACAGCTGAATAAAGTAACAATTAAAAATAAGTACCCGCTACCGAGAATAGATGATTTGATGGACCAGTTGGTGGGTGTGAGTGTTTTTAGTAAGATAGATCTGAGGTCGGGTTATCATCAGATTAAGATTAAAAATGAAGATGTTCGGAAGACAGCGTTCAGAACGAGATATGGACACTATGAGTATTCTATGATGCCCTTTGGTGTTACGAATGCGCCAGGAGTATTCATGGAGTATATGAACCGTATTTTCCGTGAGTATTTAGATCAGTTTGTCGTGGTATTCATAGACGACATCTTGATATATTCTAAATCAGAACAAGAGCATTCGGATCATTTGAGGACGGTATTGCAAGTGTTGAAAGAAAGAAAGTTGTATGCGAAGCTGTCCAAGTGAGAATTTTGGTTGAAAGAAGTCAGTTTTCTGGGACATGTCATATCTGGTAGTGGCATTACTGTAGATCCATCCAAGGTAGATGCTGTGTTACAATGGGAAACTCCAAAGTCAGCTACTGAGATCAGAAGTTTCTTGGGTTTAGCCGGTTACTACAGACGGTTTATTGAAGGATTTTCTAAGTCGGCACTTCTGTTAACCAAGTTGACGTGTAAGGGTAAAGTGTTCGTATGGGATGCACAATGCGAAGAAACTTTTGTTGAATTGAAGAAGAGATTGACAACAGCTTTGGTTTTGACATTACCAAATCCAGGAGAACCTTTCGTGGTTTATTGTGATGCTTCTCTGATGGGTTTAGGTGGTGTGCTTATGCAGAATGGTAAGGTGATTCCTTATGCGTCGAGGCAACTGAGAATTCTTGAAAAGAACTACCCTACACATGATTTGGAACTCGCTGCTGTTGTTTTCATACTGAAGATTTGGAGACATCGTCTTATGGTTCTAGATTTGAAGTTTATAGTGACCACAAGAGTTTGAAGTACCTGTTTGACCAGAAGGAGCTGAACATGAGACAACGAAGATGGTTAGAATTGCTGAAGGATTATGATTTCGGGTTGAACTATCATCCCGGTAAAGCAAATGTTGTGGCCGATGCCTTAAGCCAGAAAACCTTGCATATGTCAACTATGATGGTTAAAGAGTTAGAATTGATCGAACAGTTCCAAGATATGAGCTTGGTTTGTGAAGTGACGCCGCAGAGTGTCAAGTTGGGAATGCTTAAAATTGATAATGACTTTCGGAACAGTATCAAGGAGGCTAAAAAATTGGATGTGAAACTGGTAGACATTATAGTTGGTTGTGGTCGCTCCAAGAAGAGTGACTTTAAAGTAGACGCGCAAGGAGTGTTGAGATTGCAGGATCGAATCTGTATCCCTGATGTTGATAATATGAAGAGGATGATTTTAGAAGAAGGTCATCGGAGTAACTTGAGTATTCATCCCGGGGATACTAAAATGTATCAAGACTTGAAGAAGATATTTTGGTGGCCAAGAATGAAAGAAGACGTGGCACGGTTTGTATATGCTTGCTTAACTTGTCAGAAATTAAAGATTGAACACCAGAAGCCTGCGGGGTTAATGCAACCATTAGAAATTCCAGAATGGAAGTGGGATAGCATTTCGATGGATTTTGTGACGGGTTTGCCTAATACTGCGAGTGGACACGATTCGATATGGGTGATTGTTGATAGGCTTACAAAGTCAGCTCATTTCATACCTATTAACATCACATATCCAGTGGCAAGGTTGGCAGAGATATACATTAGAGTGATTGTGAAGTTGCATGGTATTCCTTTATGCATTGTATCAGATAGAGATCCGAGATTCACTTCTGATTTTTGGAAGAGCTTGCAAGAAAGTTTGGGTTCCAAGTTGAGGTTGAGCTCGGCGTATCATCCACAGACAGATGGTCAAATTGAGAGAACCATTCAGTCTTTAGAGGATTTGTTGAGAGCATGTGTTCTCGAACAAGGAGGTTCGTGGGACGCTCATCTCCCATTGATCGAGTTTACTTATAATAACAGTCATCATTCTAGTATCGGGATGGCACCTTTTGAAGCGTTGTATGGTCGGAGGTGTAGGACTCCGCTATGTTGGCATGAATCTGGCGAAGGAGTAGTACTTGGACCAGAAATTGTACGAGAAACTACAGAGAAGGTAAAGTTAATCCAGGAAAAGATGAAGGCTTCGCAGAGTAGACAGAAAAGTTATCATGATAAGCGAAGGAAGGACTTAGAATTTGAAGCAGGTGACCATGTGTTTCTAAGAGTCACGCTTGTGACCGGTGTTGGTTGTGCCCTGAAGTCTAAGAAGCTAACTCCACGATTTATTGGTCCTTATCAGATTTCGGAGAGATTTGGGAATGTTGCTTATAGGGTGGCATTACCGCCTAACCTTTCGAATCTTCAGGATGTGTTTCGTGTGTCACAACTTCGGAAGTATGTTCCAGACCCATCTCACGTGATTCATATGGATGATGTGCAAGTGAGAGAGAATCTTACTGTAGAGACGATACCGATTCGAATCATGGATTGCGAGAAAAATTCCCTTAGAGGTAAGGATATTCCGTTGGTGAAAGTAGTCTGGACGGGGACTACCGGAGAAAGCATGACGTGGAAAATGGAGAGCAAGATGTGGGACTCCTACCCCGAGTTGTTTGAATGAGGTAAGATTTTCGAGGACAAAAATATCGCAAGTGGGGGAGAGTTGTAACGCCCTGATTTCGATATTTATTTTATTACTTATTTATTGGTGTATTTGGTGCTTAAATTGGTGTTTTGTTATTATTATATTAATTTTGTTAATTTAACTATAATATAATAATAGGGTGATTTAATTAAATTAGACTTAGTGTGTAATTAGTAGTTGAGGGGTGTGTACTAAGCCCATTAGCAATTTAATAATTAGTATGTTTTAATAAAAATAATAAGGAACTAAGAGAAAAAAGGGAGATTAGTGAAGGGGGGAGAATGGGTTCTTTAAATGGTGACTTAAGCATGAGAGGGTAGTGAGGGTTCCTTCCCCTCTTTAGGTTTCATAATTGATAAGTTTGATTTCTTCCTTGATGTGTGAATTGGTTTGATTGGTATATTGTTCTTCTTGACTAATGATACTATATGATTTCTGGACGAAATTCTGGTTTGAATTGATGATTTATGATGAGGATTTGGATGTTAGTTGAGTTGTTGTTATGTTTATAAGGGAAACTGAATCTGAATGTATAACTGTCCAACTTGATGAGTAGAAATGGAGTTGTTATCATGTAAAACTGGATGTAGAATAATAGGTTAAAGAATCTAGATAAAAGGTATGAGTTAATAGGTGAAAATATGTTGTTTTAGGCTTAAAATCGCAGACTGGAAGTGATGAAAACAAGTGAGCACGAACTGGTGCGAGTGCAGATCTGGAAAAACTAAATTGTTGTCAGTTTGCGTATGGTACGTGTATGGGTTGGGGCCATACGCGTATGAGGGACAAGCCTAGGTGCTATACGCGTACGGTACGCAGCCCTGTCCCAACACAAAGCAACCTTTCTGGTGGAACGCGTATGCTATGCGTATGGAAGAGAGGCCATACGCGTATGGGAATGTGATACGCGTATGGGAGGAATTTTAGTGCAAATCTGGTTCTGGTGGTACGCGTATGGGACGCGTTTGGGCAAGGGGGCATACGCGTATGGGGTAGCTGTACGCGTATGGTCAGGCTAGTGTGCAGAATTTCCCATTTTTGTGATTTTCTTCCAATTCTTGAGTATAACGAGTACCCTTCCGAATTCTCTTGATTAGTAAGACTTTAGTAGGTATAGGGAGACTATGAAAGTTATACATTTGGACATAGAATTTTGTAATAAGATTTATGTTGATTGTTGTGAATGTTGACTATAAGAAATTGAAATCATAGTTGCGTGTTGCTGAACAAGTTGATAGCCTAAAGGGAAATGAGTTGAAGGCTGATGCCTTGTGTTGTTGAATTGTGTTGATATGATGTCCAGATTGCATACATATGTCGTTGAGGGCTTATGCCCTGTAGTTGGCCTGGATTGGCATCATTGAAGGCTTATGCCTTATTATCGCCTCTAAATTAATGGCAACTGTTGAGGGCTTATGCTCTGTTGGTACCACATGCATGTAGTGTTGATAGTCGCATTGCATTTCCCACAAATGATTGCTAATGTCATATATCGTTGTTGTTGTGTTGTTGATGGTTTGAGAATCTGTTTGTGATTGTTGTTTGTATGTGGTGTAAATACTACTCCTTAGCATGTGATATTTCACCGTATGTTTATTGAATGTAATTCTCATCCCTTTTCTGTTGTTGCTTCTGTGCTTCCTCGGAAGTACAAATAACCAAGTATCAGAGTAGTGCTTGGATTTCGAGTGTTACCTGATCGAGTCTTAGGAGTCGCTCTGATACGTAACACGGGAGTTTTGGGATGCATTATGTTTTTGATTCCCTTTCAGTTATTTGTTAATTGTTACGTATCTTGATTTTAACTTTATTGTTGGACCACCTGTTTAGTGGAGATGATTTATTCGTTGAGGTCGTAGTGCCATGAGAACTAATAAGCCGTTTTAATTTCCGCTGCGATATTTGGATTTACTTTAATGAAAACTTATTAATAAAGTGATGTTTTATGGATTTTTAGTAGATGTGACATCCTACTCGTATTACTCTGATTTTTCATGTATTTATAAATTATATATATTCGAGGTGGGAAAGTGGGGTGTTACATATGAGACGTCATCTAGGGTGATGGACATCTCGCTAATAGGAAGGTGGAAATATGACGTCTATAGATGCTATCTCTTTGCAAATGACGCCTGCATGTCATGGTTTATGATCTTATATGCAACAACACATAAACCAACAACCCTAGAGTAGCGAATAACATTCTTAAACCAGTCATCTTCGGGATTTTCCAAATCCAAAACCTTTTGTGGCTTACAAATTTTAAACATGGACACTCCTATAAAAATAAATATATCACTATCATTCGCGATCAAATTAGTTTAAAACAAATGTAATGCAAAAGTAAATAAATACACCCTCCTTCCTAGACATGCTTAGCAGCATAGTCTCCATAGAGATGAAGTAAGTAGGTGTCATATGGGCCTCCTGGATAATTATCTACATGGGAATCCACATTAGTAGTGGGTTCCTCATGATTGGCTTCATGGGCTTCATAAAAAATGGACACGTGGCCCCGTGAAGTAGACTTTTGAGACAGACAACTTTAGGAAGTAGAAACATATGGCCGTGAACCTCAACCTTGCAAACCATCAAACAAGGTAGCATAGACTCGTGGCCTCGTAGCCCCGCCCCTCTCACGCCGTACAGACGTGTGTTAGGAAACACAACCGAGCCTAATTCTGTCATAGTCATTTTCAGTCACTATATCTGTAATAAATCCACAAAATCAGATCAAAAAGCAGTCAAGCAAATCTTAAGATACATATCCAAAAACCAGTTCAGACAAAATCTGAAGTTGCATATCTGAATGAACTTGTGAGTTGCACAAATAGAAGAAACCTCATTGTTGCCCTAAACTCAAACCCAATGGGAATGCATGTCTATACCAGCTACCTATTTTAAATGTACTACTATATAATGTGTATTAAATGACCTATGTTACCTAAAACGTCATTCAAATCTCAAAAAAAGAAATAAAGTGAGAAACTTACCAAATTAGAGTTGTGGATGAAAAACTG
Source organism: Vicia villosa (assembly GCF_029867415.1). Lineage (NCBI taxonomy): Eukaryota > Viridiplantae > Streptophyta > Magnoliopsida > Fabales > Fabaceae > Vicia > Vicia villosa. The sequence continues at coordinate 172,311 of NW_026706183.1, read as the reverse complement.
AATGAAGTGAGTGACTTTGCAACAAATGAATTAGAATGGAGTGAGTGACCTTGAAAAAAGAACTTGAATAAACTTGCTCAAATGGGGTTTGGAAATGGCTTTGCAGCAAAAGAGTTAAAATAGGGGTTTTAGTGACTTTGAAGCAAATGAAGAAGGAAGAGTTTGGTGCAAGTATATGAATTAAACGCGTCCAAAGATGCATCTCTGTAAAATTCCTTGAATTTCGAATTAATGATTGTTACGGAGATGCATCTTCAGACTCACCCTAATTTTAATATGAAGATGCATCTTTGGACTAAATTTTGACAAAATAAGAGTGCCTCACCAATTTGCGCTGGAGAGTGTATAAAAAAGATGCATCGGGAGATGCATATCTGAATTTTAGATATAATTGTGACTTTTTAATGTGGTGGGAAAGCACCCCTAAGGGTAGGAAAAGTAATCCTCAAATATGCATTGGATTGTCAATGTAAATATGGCTCAATTGCTTTTTACATTCTGTCATTTTCTAATGAATTAGGCTTAATAAGATTTTGGCCCACATTTTCTCACAAACTCACCTTTTGGCTCACCAAAACACGTCTTAAGTGAAAATCACCTGATTATTTTCCTAAAATTTAGTCTGGAAATATATTTTCGAAATCTAGAAGTATACTTTCGAAAACAGTGAAATCCTTGCACAGGCTGGAGTATTCTGTTCATAACTCGGGTAAAATTCAATTGAGGTGCTATGTCACTTTAATATTCTACCAATACTATTTTCTATATCAGAAGATAAATATTGAAGGTGTGGGATATTGAATGGAACTCTAGTATGGTTGAAGGGTAGCTTCTTGGTTCGATAATTTGACATGATCATAGCATGTCGTCAATGTTTGTTCTCATGATGTAGTTGAAGTATACTAGGATTGTTAGCATGTCAAATTAGGCCTGTTTGTTATGCCCAATTGTTTAAGTTAACTTTTTCCCTAAGTTAGCTTGTGTAATGGGTCTGTGTGTAAAATCCCATTAGTTTAGTGTGTTAGTTTCATATAAATAGCATACTAGTCTCTCATCATGTCAAAATGTAAATCCTAATTAGGGTGAAAGAGGTTATTTATTATTCTGTAGCACTTGTAATCTTGTTTCAAAGAGAAAGTAAAGAATAACAATTTATAACCAGTTTTATTGTGTTCTTCTTACTTCCCTCTTTTCTACCTTTGCGGGTTTCTGGCCGATAAAGAAACCAATTATACTTTGTTATTCTAGCATCGTTTTCACAACAAATTGGTGCGGTGAGCATGGAGAAGATGCTGTCAACAAAGTATGAAATTGAAAATTTCACCGGTGTGAACAATTTTGGTGTGTGGTGCTTAAAGATGAAAGCCCTACTGGTTCACCATGGTTGGTTAGAAGCATGGAAGAGAGCCGCATCCATGGAAGATGCGTTAACGGAGAATGAGAAAAAGAATATGGTAGAGAAAGCCCACAACACCATCTTATTATGCCTTAGTGATAATGTTCTTCAACAGGTTTTGAAAGAGACGACGACGTCAGGTTTATGAATAAAACTCGAAAGTTTGTACATGACCAAATTGTTGGTCAATCGACTCTACCTGAAGCAAGATTTGTATTCATTTAAGATGAGTGAAGATAAATTATTGGCTGAGAAGTTGGATATGTTTAATAAGCTGATTCTTGAAAAATTTCAATGTTAAGATTGATGATGAAGATCAAGCGTTGTTGTTTTTATGCGGTTTACCGTGTTCTCATGCTCATTTAAAAGAAACCCTCTTCTATGGAAGAGAGTCTCTATCCTTTGAAGAAGTTCAATCAACATTTTACTCTAAGGATTTGAACAAATAAAAGGAGCACAAGCCATATTTGATTGGCGAAGGCCTGTCGGTTAAGGAAAATTTCACAAAGAGAGATGGAAAATTCGACAAGAAGAAGGGTAAGAGTCAACAAAAGTCTTATGGTGGTGATGTTTCTGGTATTCAATGTTATGAATGTAAGAAGGAGGGTCATACAAGAAAGGTGTTCTCTGAACGTCTGAAAGATCATGGAGGAAAGGATAATGGCCACACAACCACTGTTCAAGATGATTTCGACTCATCTGATATTTTTGTGGTTTCAAGCAGCGACACAAGTAAGGAGTGGATTACGGATTCAGGTTGCACTTGGCACATGACTCCAAACAAAGACTTGTTCGAGGAACTATATGATCAAGATGGTGGATCTGTATTGCTAGGAAACAACAAAGCTTGTAAGATTGCAGGTGTTGGATCTGTGAGATTCAAGCTCCGTGATGAATCAATAAGGTTGTTGACTGAAGTCAGGTATGTACCTGATTTGAAGAGAAATTTGATTTCTCTTGATGAATTAGACAAGAAAGGACGTGTCTTTCAAGGAGAGAAAAGTATCCTAAGATTCATGAAGGGGTCGAAGGAGGTCTTGTGAGGCGTGAAGAAACAAAGCTTCTATACCTATGAGGCAGAATTTGTAAGTGGGTTTTACAGATATTGCATCCACGAAACCTTTGTTGAAGACAAAAATTTAGCACATGAGATTGGACCATGTCAATGAAAGGGGTCTGGTCAAACTAGGGAAACAAAATCTGATTTGTGGAGACAAAGTCAAAAATCCAAAGTTTTATGAACCCTGTGTACTTAGAAAATCTTACAGATTGAAGTTCAATAAAGGCAAACAAATAACACATGGATCCCTTGATTACATCCATGCTGATCTTTGGGGGCTTGCAAGGTGTCCATCACATTCAGGAGCAAGGTATTTTCTATCCATAGCTGATGATTATTCCAGAAATGTATGGGTATTTATCCATAAGACTAAAGATGAAACTTCTAAGAATTTCAAAAGTTGGAAGACTCTGGTCGAAAATCAGATTGGCAGAAAGGTCAAGGGGTTGAGAACTGGCAATGGCCTTGAATTTTGCAATGAAATGTTTGACAATTTTTGTGCAGCCTCTGGTATTGGAAGACATATAATTATTGAAGGTCGGTCCCCAACAAATTTTTTTGGCTGAAAGGTTTAATCAAACCATTTTGGAAAGAGTTAAATTCACGTTGACTAGTGCTGGGTTAAAGAAGGTGTTTTGGGTAGAGGCCATTTCAGCGGCAACATATTTGATAAACAGATGTCTTTCGACCGTGTTAGACATGAAGACACATGAATAAGTTTGGTCGGGACATCCACCAGATCTCGACAAACTTAATGTATTTGGCTGCGTAGCCTATGCTCACAGTAGGCAAGAGAAGGTCGAACCTAGAGCTCTGAGATGCATGTTCATGAGATACCCTAAAGGAGTAAAAGCTTATAGGCCATGATGCCTAGATCCAGGTCATGGAAGGTGTATCACTAGTCGAGATATAGTTTTTAATTAAGTTAATATGGATTTCAATAAAAATGATGACGTTGGTCAAAGTGCAGAGATATCTGAAGAAGATTCTTGTTGAGGTGGAGCATGTCGATGTTGAATTGCGTATCCCAGATCAAGTTGAAGAAGAAGCTCAAGATGCTGAAGGCACTGAGGAAATTGAGGAAACCGTCGATGACTACCTGTTGACAAGAGATATGCCTAGAAGAGTCGTCAAGCCACCTCAGAGACTTGGGTATGCAGATCTCATGCCTTATGTCTTAATCTCTGTAAGTGAGGTTCTAGATGAAGAACCTAGAGACTATAAGAAAGTTATGAGGAGTCAAAATAAGACTGAATGGAAGAAGGCCATGGATGATAAGATGAAATCTCTTCATGATAACAACACTTGGTAACTGATCAAGAAACCTGTTGGAGCCAATTTAGTTAGTTGTTAGTGGGTTTTCAAAGTTAAGGAAGGAATCAAATGAGTGACGTTGAAGAGATACAAGGCAAAGTTGGCCGCAAGGGGTTTCACTCTGAAAGAAGGTGTCAACTTTAATGATGTGTTCTCTCATGTTGTGAAGCACGGGTTCATTCAAATGTTACTTACCATGGTGGCACAGTTCGATATAGAAATGGATGTGAAAACTGCTTTCTTGTATGGAGACCTAGATGAAACAATCCTGATGAGGCAACCTAAAGGGTATGCAGAAAAGGGAAAGGAATATTATGTGTGCAAGATGAATAGATCATTATAGGAACTGAAATAATCTCTTTGACAACGGAATAGGAGATTCGACAAGTTTATGGAACATATAGGTTTCATTAGAAGTCAGTTCAACCTTGTGTTTACTTCAAATTTCGACCTAGAAATTCACTTGTTATTTTGTTGCTTTATGTGGATGATATTTTAATAACAAGCAACATTGTCGATGAGGTAATGAAGGTGAAGGATGAACTCAATAAGGAGGTCGACATGAAGGATCTGGGAGCTGCATCAAGGATTCTTGTGATTAACATTCACAAAAAATAGAAAGCAGTCAAAATTATGCTTATCTTAAGAGACATACTTGAAAAAGGTTCTCGACAAATTTGATATGTCGAATTCAAAGCCCGTTGTAACACTGACTAATCCTCAATTCAAGTTGAGTACGACTCAATGTCCCAGTACTGTGGTCGAAAGAACATATACGATTAACATCCCATATGATAACATAATAGGTTCTTTGATGTATGTTATGGTCTGTACTAGACCCAACATAGCATAATGCAGTAAGTTTTGTGAGCAGGTACATGGAAAATCCTGTAAAGGCTCACTGACAAACATTCAAGTGGATTCTAAGGTACATAAATGTGTCTCTGAACAGAGTCTTAATTTATAGTGGAGCCTGTGGTGAGGATAGTAAAGCAGTAATAAAAGGGTTTGACTCTAATTATTCAGGTTGTATAAATTCTAGAAAATTTATTTCTGAATATGCACTCATTATGTTTGGCACAACAATCAAATGGAAAGAGACACTTCAGAAGGTTGTTGCCTTATCAACCACTAAAGCAAAATATATCGCCTTCACTGAAGTTGTGAAATAAACATTGTGGCTTGAAGGTTTTACTAAGGAGCTGAAACTTCAAGGTTGAGTTATCAGTATTAAATGTGATATTCATAGTGCAATACACTTGTCGAATAATTTAGCCTATCATGAGTGAATCAAACACATCAATGTGAGGCTGCATTTCATCATAGGGGTAATCGAGCGTGGAAAAGTCCAAATGCTGATGCTTTTGACAGATCACAATGATGTTGATATGATCACCAAGACTTTGCCAAGTAGCAAGTTTTTCCACTATATGCAGTTGATAAATATGTATGAAGAAAGCTAGTTTGTTCCCTAATGTTATAGAGTTTGTTCCAAGGTGGAGATTCGTTAGATATTGGATCGAACTCTAGTATGGTCGAAGGGTTTGACAATTCGACATGATCATAGCATGTCGTCGAAGTCTGTTCTCATGCTGTAGTTGAAGTATGCTATGATTGTTAGCATATCGAATTTGACCTGTTTGTTATGCTCAATTATTTAAATTAGCTTGTGTAATGGGTCTGTATGTAAAAGTCCATTAGTTTAGTGTGTTAGTTTATTCTAAATAACATACTAGACTCCCATGATTGCACAATGTAAATCCTAATTAGGCTGAGAGAGGTTATTTGTTAATTTGTAACACTTGTAATCTTGTTTCAAAGAGAAAGTAAAGAATAACAGTTTATAACCAATTTCATTGTGTTCTTCTTGCTTCCCTCTTTTCTATCCTTGTGGGTTTCTTGCCAATAAAGAAACCGATTATACTTTATTATTCCGACATCGTTTTCAAAATAGAAGGAAAATACCTTAGTTCATATAAAATAACTTTAGATTGTAACAATTGCAAGAACATATATACATTAGTTCAACAAAATTGGCGTAAATTATTGTCAACTATGCGTCATGGAATGATTTAAGCGATGTCATATATGGACATTTACATTAAGAACTGGTTGAACTGCACCGATTATTCTTTGTATTCCGACATCATTTTCACAACAGAAGGAAAATACATTAGTTCATATAAAATAAGTTTAGATTGTGACAATTGCAAGAACATATATACATTAGTTCAACAAAATTGACGTAAATTATTGTCAACCATGCATCATGGAATGATTTAAGCGATGCCATATATGAACATTTACATTTTAAAATTCTCAGATTCCATCCCATATCACACACTCCAATCCAATTGTTATCCAATAGGTTGGTTAGCAGTAGGTTTTCAAAATGCATTTATGAAGTGTCTTTAAAACTCCAAAAATGCATTTTTAGTATAAATAAAATTGAGGCGTGATTCAAAACGAATGAACCGTGTGTTTGAAGTGTGTCCAGAGATACATCTCTGAAATTTAAGAGTATTTTTTATTTTTCTTGAGAGTGTAGTAGCAAATCTTAGGATGCCTTAGATAATTCCCAAAAACTTCTCACCATTGTGCAGTAAGCCCAAGTGCTCCAGCTACTTACAATTTTGAGAGTTCAATTTTGTTCTTCACTAAACAGATCCAACTATAGTCAGGAAATAGTTTACTTTATACATAAGGATAAGGAAAGTAAAAAGATTCTCATATCATGAAAATAGATTCTTTCATATGTAGTTTACATGAATGGATTATTTCCAGTGAGATTTTCCTGTGATATTTTCAACATCAATTTCAGTGGTTCTGATTCTAGTGAATTGTAAAGTCACCGGAGAGGATCCATGTCCGTTTGTAATTTACCCATGTGAAGATAAAGTGTGATCTTTCACCATCTTCACAGAGAGCCATACATGCACACCAGCAAATGCTCTGCTCATTGTTTGTAATTTACCCATGTGAAGATGAAGTGTGATCTTTCACCATCTACATAGAGAGCCATACATGCACACCAGCAAATGCTCTGCTCATTGTTGCATACCCGTTTTCCCACATCAACTTAGCATACCTGCTTTCCCACACCAACTTACTACTACTATCGCCACAATTGCAAGTATGGAAACAAAAACAACAGCAGAAATCTCATTCTTCTCGGTAAATTGCAGTATGTTAATCACAAGCATGATTCAAGCCCCATTAAAACAAAACGGTATCAACGACAGAAGACCATCTTATTTCTTAAGGCTGTTCGATAAGTACATATTGGGCGTAGAGAATAGTTTGCAACAGTTTAAGTGGTTGAGATTTTAAGTAGAAATTGAAGGTTATATATATCCCCTAACTCATGTTGGTACAAGAAAAAGTTAAAACTAGAAAGTAAATGGACTCTTTTCTACTATATTTTAAATCATTTAGTAAGAAAAACATTCATAGGAATGCCATCTACAAGTCTACAACTACAGGTTACATGTTCACATTTTCCCTGAAACAGGAAACTTACAGGCTGAAGAAAAGTGGCAAGAGCCATAAGGCCACTAGTGCAGAAATGTATTGACTCCAATTCTGTAATTAGCCTTGAGCCCAGACTTTGAATCCACCATACTCTTCAGCAGCCTCTATAAGCAATGTGGTGTTTTCCAATTAAAAGGCATCACAAAGCACAGTTACAACATACAAGTCACAACAAAGTTGTCACCACTCAATCAATATCTTCTAGACATTTGCCTATCCAAAATACCACCAAGATTGGCCAAGGCATCATTAAACTTTCGGATCTTGAGAAAGCCTCTGATCATAGAGGATTCCCTTTCCGACAATTTCGCTCTCTCCATCACCAGATTGATGAGTTGGATGAGAGTGTCCTCCATTGATAAAGAACAAAGCCCTTCTGCCAAAAACACAAATGATTGAAACTCTGGCAGTATTCCTTTCTCCAACATCTCAACGGTAAAATCAACAGCCTCTTGTATTGGCCCTCCACTATTACAAAGCCCACGGAAAACAATCTTGTATGTTATAACATCCGGTGGATTGCTCTTTTCTATCATTTCTCTGAAAAGCCTCATTCCTTCTTTTGGTCTTTTCCTTATGAATAAGGATCGAATCACAGGGTTATAAGCATGTGGGGTCAAGATAATACCTTTCATCTCGACAGATCGAAGAAGCTTACTTGCAACCTCTCCTCTACCAGCTTTACATAATCCACCAATAAGCGTACCATAGGTAACAATATCCGGTTCACACCCATTAGAATTCATAGTTTGCACAATATCAGCTGCTTTCTCTATATTTCCAACTCTGCAGAAATACGTAAGCAATGAATTATAAGTGAACTTGTCAGGCTTTAATCCTGCCATTATCATCTGATCCATAAGTTGAGAAGCTTCTTCAACTCTCTTGTTTCTACAAAGACCATCAATAAGCGTGTTATATGTTACTGAACTTCTAGACACCCCCAAAAGTTCCATCTGATCAAAGATCTCCTCTGCTTCTTCAACCCTTCTGCTTTTACACAAACCATCAATCAAAGTATTGTACACCACCACATTCCTAGCACAGCCATTCAACTCCATTTCTTTCAACAGCATCAATGCTTCTTTAAGCCTCCTTTCAGAACACAGACTGTCGATCAATATACTGTATGTGAACTCGTCAGGTTGACACCCATTCTTTTTCATGTCCTCGAACAGCTCCACCGCAATCTCCCGTTTCTTAGTCAAGCATAGACCCTGTATCAAAGTATTAAAAGTACAAACGTCCGGCAACATCCCCTTGCTAACAAGAGTCCGGACAAGTTCAGTGGCAGCTTCAATTTCATTCTCCTTGCACAAGGCACTAATAAGTGTATTGTAAGTTACAGTATTTGGAGAGCAATCTCTCAAAATCATCTGTTGCAAAATTTCTTTCGCCTTATCAAATTCACCTGATCTACACATTCCAGATATCAAGGAGTTATATGTATACAAATCAGGATCAAGCCCATTCTCAGTCATAAAATCCACAATTTTCAAAGCATCATTAACATTTCCATTTCTACACAACCCTTTCACCAAAGTATTATAAGTAACCTGATTAGGTAAAAGCCCTTCCTCAGAAACCCCATGGATGAATCTAAGAGCTTCCTCAACGCGACCTTCTTTGCTAAAACCGTTGACCAAAACATTCACAGAAACATGTGTTAACAAACAACCATACCCCGCCATTTGATTTCTTATCCTCAAAGCACCATTCAAATCACCCTCTTCAATAAAACCCTGCATCAAAATGGTGAACGTTTTCTCATTAGGTTTCAACCCACCGTGATTCGCCATATCCTCAAGCATCAAAATTGCAGGCCTTAATTGATGTGCTTTACACAAAGCCTTAATCAAAATATTAAAAGTAGAAACATCAAGAGGCACACCCTCAGATACCATCTTAGAATGCAGCATTTCTATTAACTTAAGCTTGTTATCCTCAACAAGAGCATTCAGAGCCAGATTGTAAAGTTGGGTATCTGAATTAAGCCCTAATTCACTTTTCATGATATGAAGCACCTGCTCAATTTCTTGAAAGTGGGTAAAACCATGGATGAGAGTAGCAAAAGTGTTGGCATTTGGGATGAAACCGGAAGATTTCATTTGTTTGAGAACGGTAGTGATGGAATCAAAGGAGGAGGATTGGGTAAGATGAAGAAGGATTTCATTGTAAAAGGATGAATTGGGGTTGAAATTGGGGTGGTTAGAGGCGGATTGAAAGGCTTGTATGAAGGAGGGTTGGTCGTTTTGGCTGCGGAGGAGGTGGAGGAGCTGGGAGGAAGTGAAATTGGGAGGGAGAGGGTGGTGTGTTGTGGAGGAAGGGGTGGTGCAAAGAGTGGGGAATTTGAAGTTAGAATTGGAAGAGAAAGAGATAGAGAAAGTGAAGGGGGGTGTTGAATGGTGGTGTGGGTTTGAGATGCGAGGGAAAGGGTGAGGATGAAGTTGAGAGAGTTTCATTGAGACAATATTACAAACATCTAACATGCGCGAGGAGAACGATGGTAGTTTGCCGGTGATGTTGGAGTGCGGCTTGGGGATAAGCTGTTCAAAATTTAAGTTTCCAAAAAGTTTAAAGAGAAATTCCAAAAAGTTTAAAGAGAAAATTGTTTTTGATAATAGAAAATTACATTATTTAGGCTTTAATCTCCTTCTACTATCTATTATCTATTACATACTACTAGTAACAAATCCGCGCATTCGCACGAGTTCTCGTACAGGACACGCATTTATTTTTGAACCACTTAATACCAGAACTCGTCCTCGAACCGGACTAAACCGGTGGTATAAAGCCAAAAAAAAAATTTGGTATCCGTAAAAAAATAATAATTAAATGTATAAAAAAATGTCTGGTACCCGTGAAAAAATAATAATTAAATATAAAGAAAAATGTCTGGTACCCGTAAAAAAAATTAAATGTATAAAAAAATATCTGATATCCTTGAAAAATAATAATTAAATAAATTACATTCAGCGTTAAATATGTAATATAGAAAATAAATAACCGAACAAATCTATACTATGAATGGACATTGGATAATACACATAATACATATTAATTGTAGGGATAAATACGTTTTTAGTCCCTATAAATATGCGACCCTGCATTTTTAGTCCCTATAAAATTTTTCTTCAATGAATGGTCCTTCTAAAATTTTTATGCATGCAATTTCTGTCCCTACTATTTTCTAAAATTTTAAAAACTGTTTAGTTACCCTTAAATTTTTAAATTTTTGAATAATTTTTTTTATATATGTTTAGAATACGGTAAAATATTTATTTACCAAGTTTTAGAATTTTTCAAAACGAGAAGAATTAAATATGAATTTTTCAAATTTTAAAAAATAATGATAAAAGTGATGAAAATCTCTACTTAAAAATTAAATTTTGAGTTCCTTTTTTTTCTAGAGATTTTTTAAATCATTATGAATTTGTCTGCAAAATAATCATTCTAAAATACACATTGGTTTGACAGCCGGAACTGAAATTACATGCATAAATTTTTTAGAAGGATCATTCATTGAAGGAAAATTTTATAGAGACTAAAAATGCAGGGTCGCATATTTATAGGGACTAAAAACGTATTTAATTCTTAATTGAATTATAAATTGACTACAATTGTCAAACACTGTATCACAGTAAAAAACACAAATTTATCCGTAAACATAAAATACTTAATGTTTCTCAATCAATTTTTTCTATCTTTTTTGACAAACTTTTCCTGACACAGAGTCTAATCCTGCTTCTATATCAAATGTGAAGAAAACCAACAAACAATCTACAAAGTTCTTCACTTCTTGTTCTGATTTTGATGTCATGGCTCGAAGTAGAGCTGTCAAAGTGGGCTAGCCCATATGAAATGCTTAAAAAGAAGTGGGCTAGCAATTGACGCTGAATTGCACACAGAGAGCAGATATCAAACGAAATGCTTAAAAAGAAGCCATTTCAATTTAATTCTATTGGATTGTCAATGATGGATCAACACCAGAGATCTTATTTGTTGATAAACTGTCTACAAACTCTTGCTATGAGACATTAATAAAATAACACACTTATCCGTACCAAAAACAACGAGAATAACAAATAACTAAATATAGATTCCTAAAGAGTATAAGACCTAGTGATACATTCTAGAGGAGTTCTTTCTTTTCACAACAATCATTCCCAAAAGATAAGTAGTATTTTGAAAAGAATTTGTTAAAGACCATTCACATGTAAAGAGTAAAAAGAAAGGAAAACCTTGGACACAATAGTTCCACAATCAGCTTCAACTTGTCGTTATTCACCGTGAGAGTCTTTTAAAGCTCAACTGGACAGAATCTCACGGTTTCTAAGCTCATGAACACATTGTCCTTCACGCTGACAAATGCCAAGAATTTCCGAGATGGATCCCAACACACAGAATATACCAACTTTGAGAGACCCTGCAATATACTTCAATCAGTAAAATCAACATCCTCTTGGAAACAGTAGGAAAAAGAGACGTTAAATTTCTTTTTTAACCCACCTTTAGTGAATATTGGCATGCTTGTGTCTCGACATCAAGTATAGAGACAACTTTCTCTGCACTTAACTATAGGATATTATATTCAATTGAGGCATACAATGAAATAGATGGAAATTATCGTTTTTCTAATATTAAACCAACAAAACATGAAGAAGAAAATTAAAACAGACTTCCCAATGAATTGATATCTATGTTACTGTTCTGAACCCTAACCCACAAACATTACTTACCTGTTTCTATGTAAAGGTTAATAAACATCTAAATCACATAGAAAAACACAAGTAAAGTTAAAACAACACAAAATAAAAGAAGATGAAAAAGACAAAAAAACCAGTACATGAAGATTAAAATGACAAATTAACAATCTGAATAGTTCCAACGCATCGAAGACGCTGATAAACACACTTTTTTCAGTTGCAAAAAACAACATTCTCAAACCTGAAACAATTATCATGAAACAGTAAATATTATATTTAATATGTTTATTGTACATATATTATAATTTTGGTTGGTCTATTTTTACTGTAAAAGTCCACTGCCTCCCTTAGGTTATATTCCGGTACGGTGTGCCCAGCCCCCTGCACCATTATCAATATAAATATCATTAGTACTAAAAAATAATTAGTTTTAACTGCATATATTAAAAAAAAATAATTGGTTGACATAATGAGATAAAAATTATTTTATGACTAAGCATCAAAATACCCAATAAATTATCTATCATCACTCAAAATACCTAGTAAATATTATCTTGCAAGGCCAAAATCTGAAACCTTAACAACAAAATCATTAAAAATAATTACTATAGTTGAGCACTAATGATGTATCTAATAAATACATCCTATTAATACTTACATGAAGAGGAAGAAATCCTAAAATATGATTCAACAATAAGAAATTCTAAAATCTGCACAACTAAATAAAGCTTATAAAAAAACTTGCACATATAAACAACATCACAAGAAAAAAAGAGAAAGTTAAAACCAAACCTCTTTCAGAATATTAATCGTCTTCCACCGCAACCAACATCGAAAAATCATCAGAAACGCACCGCGCAGACAAATATTCCTCCTTCTGCGTGAGCCAACACCACCAAACGTGAAACAACAAATAGTAAATCAAAATCGAACCTATATGATACTCAAAAAATAACAATGAAGAAGAAGAATGGAGAATAAGAGGGAGAAGGAAGAATGAGATGGAAAAGGAAGAAGGAAGCAAAAGGCATGTGAAAGGAGAAGAAATAAGAAGTTTTAGGGTTAGGGATTTGAGAAAAATATGAGAACTCAGAGAAAGAGAGATTGTGAAAAGTAAGAGAGAGAAAAAATGAAATGGATTATGTGAAAGAGAGAGATAACAAACGTGATAGAATTCTTTAATAATAATATAATAATTGGTCGAAAATGAAAGGCAGAAGCAATTGAAATGGAAGTTTTTAAGAGCATCCATGTGGCAAGCTGTGAGAAAAGAAGGGCAAAAATAGTTTTTCCAGAGCATTAAACTTTCTTATATGATAGATATCTACTATATCAAGCATTTACTTAAACATTGGCCAAATTACCGAAAATACCTTTTCCTCTAAATTTTTTTACACTACACTTTAGACGTAATTAACAAATTAACCCTTCACTTTACCATCTTTTTTAATTAGATGCACCACTTGTCATCTTTTTATTTTTATCAGTCCAAATTAAAAATCACACTATTCAATCTCAGATTTCATTCTCCAATTTTTCATATCTTTTTAACCTTTCTCTTCTCTCATGCGTTTTCCCTTTTCTCCTTCCTTTTTCCTTCAGACCCTAGCACAAACCCAGAGTTAGATCTATCCTCACCGTGGTCATTATTCCGGTGGCCGGCATTAGACCTATCCTATTGGAGCGGTGGACGGTGTTAGACCTGTCCTATTGGAGTGGTGGCCGAAACTTTCAAGAGGCTCTGTTGCAGTGGAACTTTTGGTTGGTGGATGACGTGCTGTGGGCAGTCGTTAATATGGAAAAACTATTCTCATGATTTTGATGTTTTATTCTTCAGGAAACAGAAGCCATGAGAATGAAATTGGAAGCTGTGAAACAGTTGTGAAACAGAAAAAGTTTATTCTTTCAGCTGAAATTAGGTAATGTCTTGAGATGCTTAACTGTTTTTATGTTTTTCATAGTTTTAAGTTGATTACTTATAGAGCTTATTTATTAATTATCACTGTCACTTTTAACTATAGGAGCTTAAGTAGAAAAGATGGTTCTTTTCATAGCTCTTCTTCTGCTCCTGTGCTTGACTTGAATTACAAAGATAGGGTTCACAGTGGGAAAGAAGCCACAAAGAAGAGTGTAACTCCTTTTTTCGACTCGAACCATATTTCGATAATTATTTCATATCATATGCTTTGTTTACATAATGAGTCCTTATTTGTGTTTCAATGATCTCTGTGTAACAGTTTTTCCAGTGCTTATACCGGTTGTAGATAAAATCAAATTCGTCGATTTAAACAAATTCGTCGATTTCGGTAGTTCAACGTTTTGGCAAATTATACCGTTTTGGCAATGGCATGGTTTTTTTAGATTTAATGCAAAAATTCTTGAAGTGTTTCAAGCAAATTCAAATGAAACACAATGAGTTTATAAGTATATTAGAGTTTTAGTTAAACACAATGGTATATTAATTATCTGTCTGAAATTCATCCAGAATTTGTTATTAGTGTTGCACAAAATTAATAATTGAAATTGTTGTTATGTATAGTATCTATTGATTACAAATGTTAAGAGTGGGCTATTTCTTAACTCCTAATGTATATGCATTTATTTTGGACATTATAAAATAACATGTCACTAACCCACTAGCTGTTCTCAATGGGTATCGTAGCATTTGTTTTGATCATACAATTCAAGAGGACTTGCGTATAGTAGCATATTCGCTATAGATCGATATCGCAGCGGTGAAGTTGAATTTTACGCTGATGCAGAAGTAAAGTACAATCAAATTAATCTTCCAAGGTGTATACATTTGCTCGATGTTTCATGTTGGAATTTACTCGACAAATCGTTTTAGGGGCCTGCATTGGATCCAACTGATTTGTTGTTCTGTTCTGTGTGGTGGTGTTATGTTGATCACTTGGGTGTATTTAACATGAAGTTGTTATGTTGTTTTTATATGTTGTAATTCAAATTTTTTTAGGCTTAGGAGGTTATTTTGTTGGATGTTCTTAGTTCCTATTCTGTCTATTTCTGTTTGTATTTGTACATGTAAACTTTGTATTCCTGGTACAACTTATGCCATATTTGGTTATCAATTTAATTTATTTTGCTTCATATTAAGAGGGATGTATGTGAAATTGCACCCTTTGATTTTATGATTCACTGACATGCATTAAAGCTATCTATATCAAATGAAGTATGTGAAGACAATCTTTATACAATTTTGTTTTGATGAAGACAAGATCTCAATTGCAAAAGGAATGGATCAATACACATGAAAGCACAAGATTCAAGTATTTCAAAAGGAGCTTAAACTTGATTGATCAAAGATATTAAGGTATATGGCATACAAGTCTCTTAATGCATAAACAAGTGTTTTCAAACATCTATACATGTCCCATAAACTTTACAAAACATTAGAAACTCATTCAAACCTTTAAAAATAAGTTTTTGGAGTTTTTTACATATGGGAACCGAGTTCTAGTTTGGAGGAACCAGTTCCCAAAACCCCCTGCCACTTCATTTTACGCTTCTCATGTCCAGGAACCGAGTTCCACATTCTGGGAACCGGTTCCCCAGCTCATTTTTTCAAATTTTTGTAACGTTGCATATAGGGAACCCGGGTTCTGGATTAAGGGAATCGGTTCCCACGTGAAAATTTTGAAAAATTCAGAATTTCTTCATTTCTTCAAATGATACCTCTTCACCTTTTATCCTTGCATCCTTCCATACATAATAACCTTTTGTAAGGGTGTCTTAGAGGCTATATATTTCAGATTTTCAGAATTTATTCTTTACCTCTTTCATTCATATAATTTAAAACAATTCAAGTGTCCATATCTTTCACAAAAATTACCAAGTGTCTATACTTCATTTTCATTGAAACTTTGTGCATATAACCTTCACTCAAAATACCAAAGTTTCATATCATACATTCATTGAACACTTGTTTATCATTAAAGGAATTGTGTGCTTGAAAGGGAAGATCAATCCAAGATTGATATATTATTCATCTTCATAAACTCTTGTATCATTCAAAGATATTGTTTTTCCTTACTATCCAGGATTGTTGGAAGTAAGTGTTGTGTTTTGAAGAGGATTGTTCTTCATTCACATTAGTGTTGTTTGATCTTAAAGGTGTTAAGAACCTTTGATCACCCTATAGGTTAGATAGTAAGCATAGGCTTGTACTATAATTCTAACTATAGTGAAATCTCTTTCGTGTTGGAAAGGGGACTAGAGTACTCTCGGATTGTGAGGGGAACCAGGATATATCCTTGCATTCTTTACTTTTCTGCTTTTTATTGCTTTCATCACCATTACCAAGAAAAGAAAAGAATCACTCAAAAACCTTTATTCATTCAACCAAAAATTGTTAAAAGTATTCTCATAAAACCTATTAAATTTTTGAAAACCTAATTCACCCTCTCTCTTAAGCATACTTTAGACTTACAAAGTACACTGCAGTTTTGGAGGAAATTTATTGTGTTGATACATCCCTTATGTTCTGAGGCACTGCTTGTCCTTTTTCAAAATCTATTTGTTCCAATTATATTTGCAGCTTCTTATGACACCAATTTTAGATGAAAAAGCACTTTTATACTTATCCGTATCAAGATCTGAAGCTAGAATAGGAATTGCCTTTCGAAGCAGAGGCAACCAATCAGCCACTGAGTTTCCTGGTGTTTTTCCTTGGCTGGTATGTTTCACATAATGTAATTTGTCAATACATAAGATGGTACCAACTACCAAGTACCAACCTAACAGGTTTATTCCTCAAAATCCGTTTGCTCTTTTGCGGTGTTTTTTAATCGGACAGCTGGTTTTTGTTTAATTTTATTGGGTTGAATGCAGGTATTTGTCATGGTTGATGGTGTGGCTGTTGGAGAATTGGTATGGTGCAAGTTTTGTGTTAAAGATGTATTGGGCTGAAAAACTATAATTGAACATGTATTGAACTAGAGTAGATAGAAGGTATTCTACTACTGTTATTTTAGAATCTTTGGTAGATATAACCTACCAGTACTCACATTTTCCCCATCCCTGTCAAATTTAGAATAAAAGAAATAAAATGGTGACAGTTGATGAGATCCACCAAAAACAGAAGGTTGAAGCCCCTACACTGTGTTCGCAATAGGCACTTTTAAACAGATGTCATTTGTTTCAAAGTTCCTGAGCGATTCTGATCCACTGTTATTCATTGGTTTCAATTCTATTGCGAATTATTGAAAATGTTTAACGGTATGATGGATTCTAATTTGATCAGAATCACTCAAGAACAAATGAGTCGCATTTCTCCCACTGATATGGCTCGGATTCAATAACAGGTTTGTGATTTTGCATGTCGATTCGTTGAAATATGTTAATAAAAACGCAAATTAATTGCAAATTCAATATATTTTTTTATGTTGATTTGGAATTTGAATTTGAAGCTGAATGTTTTTATATTGATATGATGTGGAGATTAATTGTTTGTTGTTGTGGAAATGTAGATGATGTCGAATCCAGATTTGATGAGGATGGCTTCTGAGAGTATGAAGAATATGAATCCAGAAGATTTTAAACTTGTTGCTGAGCAGTTGAAGCGTACTCGGCCAGAAGAAATGGTTGAGATTGGTCAGAAGATGGCTAATGTGTCGCCGGATGAAGTGGCGGCCATGCGTGCTCATGTCAATGCTCAGATTAAGTATCAGTTGAGTGCGACTGAGATGTTGAAGAAGCATGTGAGTGGTAGTGTATTAGGTGTTTATGTAAAACATGAATTCTTAGATGCAGAGTTTTTTTAATGGCTAATGCGTCCCTGATTATAATGTAGAGAGGGCTACAAGAAAAGAATTAGTAGAAATCGGTAGTCAAACAAAACCAAACAAATGAATCATGCTAAGAAAAACAAATGGATCATCCTAAGGCTAATGTGTCTCTGATTGTAATGTAGAGAGGGCTACAACCTTATTATTATTATTATAAATTTTTTTTGTTTGTTTTGTTTTTCTAAACAGAATGAATCAAATACTTCACTTTAGTTAGTAATTATTTGACAGATTGTATCTGTTGCTATTTCCCTAAAGAGAGCTATGTATGAAAACACATTTCAAAAAACAATAGGTTTCAAATCAAATTATTATAACTTATGTCCATAAATATTATATGATTGTGTGTGCCAAAGTTTTATATTCATTGATGTAGTACTAAGCTATTTTAAATTAAAGAATGATAGTATGCAGGCATAATCCTTGAACATTTGCTACCATTGAATAAGGTGTCGTAAGAGAGTTAGAAGCATCCCCTAAGAGTCAATTCAAAAAAAAATCTCTTATTTCTCAGAGATTTTTGAATTGATGAGTTGGAAAAATCTTCTAATTTCCAAGAGTTTTGACTTGTGTACCGTGGCATTGTTTGAATTTTAATGATGCATCTTCTTTATTACTGCAATTAACGTTAAATTGATACGACATTTTTTGAACATGTTGCTTGCATTGTGTCACACTCATATTTTGGTAGATTGTTGCAACAAGTTTCTAGGACAAATCATTTTTACCCTGTATTTTTTGTCCTGCAATGCCTCATTCTTTTTCAGTAATCATCACAAAAACATCCTTCAGTGACCACTTTCGTCTGTTGCTCTTTGTCAGGGGGTTAATAAGTGCCCTTTTTGCATTTGCTAAACGGTATCCAATCACAATCTCTCTCCGTAACATTATTTCCTAGAAACTCAATTTCTCTCCGTCACGGAGGTAAAGATCAAATTGTCGTATACGCATTTCATTTCCCTGACAAATACTCGGAACAAAATTCATCAGTATGAAGCATGAAATGAAAAGAATCGTTTTGTTATAATTGATTCTTTAATGCTCCTGCAGGATACTTGAAACTGCAAGGGATGCAATTTTATCAGTTTGAAATCTGAAGCAAGCATTTGCAT
Organism: Vicia villosa; assembly: GCF_029867415.1. NCBI lineage: Eukaryota > Viridiplantae > Streptophyta > Magnoliopsida > Fabales > Fabaceae > Vicia > Vicia villosa. The sequence continues at coordinate 153,388 of NW_026706183.1, read as the reverse complement.
ACAAGCAGATTACAAAGTGCTATGTTGCAATGCAAGGTGGACCCTAAATCGAAATTTACTAGTTTTGATTGGTTTTGAATCTCAATTTGTTATGGAATTATGAATTGTCTTTGCAAATTGAATGGAGATAAGAGTAGTAATAAACTTTGAACATGAAATTTGTGTTAATTTGGAATTAGTTTGAATGCAATGTTAGAAATGATTTTACTGTAAATGCTAAATAGTAGTAACTAATTGGATACAATTTAAAGAGAACTTGGAATGTTAAATTGGAAAGTTGGTTTGCAATGTTAACGAAGCAAAAACGTGACTATGCTCACTCTCAAATACTTAAAAATAATCAAAGTGTCCTTAACTGAATTATTTTATTAATTTAAATAAAAAATAAAAAGGATAAAAAAACCAACTAAATAGAAATATGTTGTTTTAATTTTTTTCAACTAAAAAAACTGAAATGAACCGAAAATGAATATAATCGGACGCGTGAATAGCTAAAAAATAAAAATGAACACATCGAAATAATCTACGTGAAATGAAGCTTAAAAAAATTGAAGAAAAGTTCAAAAATGCAAAATGTCGAATCGTTTTTACCGGTCTGCTTATAAAATTGAAATTTTATTCTAAAGACAATAGAAAGATTCAGAAAGACACTAAATTAATATTAAGAGTCACTTGGAAGAACTAGACAAAGTTTGAAGTTTTGATGTAATTGAATTTATATGTAAACATGTGCTCCTCTTTTTATAATTTATATTGATTTATATACTATTAGTATATAGTATAATATAATAGTGTGATAGCAATCTACACTCTATAAAAAATCAATTACATGATAGTATAATTTTTTTTTAATTTAGATGATTTATTTATTTATTTTACAGGTCACTATCAACATAATATCTATTTTAATTTAATCAATCAATACCTCTCTCTAGAACTTAGTGTGACCTTTCCTCTCTCATCCATTAGGGTTTGAGAGTTTCCTTCATCACTTTTGTGTTCCTTTCCCAGTTTTTTCTGGTTTTCCCACCACTCAGTGTGGTCGTTTTGACTCTTGGTATTCAGGTTTCTCTTTGTGCGATCTTTTCTTGCCCTATCTACATTTTGTTAAAATGGAGAAGTGGAGATCTGTGGATTTCTCGAAGGAAGAAGAAGAAGAAGGAATTACAGCGGATATCGAAGAGGTATGCGAAGGAGAAATCTTTCAGCGAACATTAGCAGGTAGACTATGGACGGATAATAGCTTCAATTCAAAAGCTTTCATCAGTACCATGCTTGGAGCTTGGAAGCTTAAAAATGCAGTAGAAGTACAGGAACTGAACAAGAATCTATTCCTTTTTCGCTTCACAACAAGGAGAGAAATGGAAAATATCCTAAAGAATGGTCTGTGGAGCTTCGATAGGAATTTGTTAGTGCCCAGTAGAATAACAGGGGAAGAACAACCTTCGGAGTTGAATATGCATTACAGTACGTTCTGGATCCGTGTTTATGAATTACCTTTAATGCTTAGATCTGAGGCAATGGCAAAGAAATTAGGAGGTATTTTGGGAGTTTTTGAAGAACTTGACACAAAGGAAGCTCATAGGAATGGTCGATTCCTGCGAATCAAGGTCAACGTTGATTTGAGGAAACCGCTCAAGAGAGGAACGGTGGTGAGATTCAAGGAGAAGAATCTGAGGGTACACTTTAAATATGAACGACTACCAACATTTTGCTTTGTCTGTGGAAAGCTAGGGAACCAGATCAAAGATTGTGAAGCGGTAGGTGACCTAAGCGAAGAGGGGTTTGAGGATATTGAGGAGCAAGACCTTGCGTTCGGAGCCTGGTTGCGCGCGTCTCCTTTTCCAAGAATCCAAGAAGAAGTTAAAAAGAAGGATACATCGTCCAGCTCGTGTAGCAAGAATCTTTTCAACGTATCCTCCAGCCAAAGTAGATACGAAACGAAAGGTAAGAGTAAAGAAGGGGAAGAAGGAGAAGTAGAGCAGAAACAAACAAATGTTCAAAATGAACCTGGGGCAAAAATTGCTACAACTAAAAAGAATACTCAAGAGATACAACTGATGGAAAGTAACAGGATCCAGAAAGGAAAGGAACCCAAGAAAACAAATTTGGAGATCGAAGCTATGGCGGAATCACTAGGAGCTATGGATATTTCAAATGTGGGGAAAGGTAGTAAGGAGCTATTAGTGGAAGGAAAGAGCAAAAAGCGCAAATGGATAAGGCGACAAAATACGAGGAAGGCAACTACATCAAAGACAGTGGAAAAAGAGGTTGAATGTGGGAAGCGAAACCTAGTTGATGTCATGATAATCGATGGAACAGTGGACTCATGTGGAAAGGGAGAGAAGAAATTAAAGGCCAATAAGAGGAGGTGACAACAAAGCATGGACCAGAGGTGGTGTTGGATAACCAACACCGCCTACCACAATGAAAGTGATTAGTTGGAACTGCCGGGGTTTAGGGAGTCCCCGGGAAGTTCGAGCCTTGTTGAGGCTCCTTAGGAATGAAAATCCTGACATGGTTTTCTTAATGGAAACCCGCTTGAAACAACAGGAAGTACAAAAGTTGAAAATGCGAACTGTTTTTGATGGAATTCTTAGTGTGTATTGTACAGGTAATGGAAAAGAAAGAGCATGAGGGTTAATGTTAATGTGGAAGGCGAATCTGGATGTTGAAATCATCTCTTACTCTTCAAATCATATAAGTGGTAATGTTGCAGACGACATGGATACTCAGGGTTGGGCTTTTAATGGAATCTATGGTTATCCAAATGAGCAGAACAAGAAGCACACCTGGACACTTCTTCAAAATCTGATAAGAGGTGAAGGAGACAAAACTATCAGCTTTGTAGATTTTAACGATGTACTTTATGAAGGCGAGAAGAAAGGAGGGAACATTAGAACATCCACAGAAATGGCTTGGGGCAGAGAGGCACTAGAAGAGTGTGAAATTTTAGATGTTGGTTTTACATGATATCCTTTTACTTGGTTCAACGGTAGGTGCGGGAAGGATAACATATAGTGCCGGTTAGACAGGGTCGTTGCTTCACACAACTTCATAAACAGATTCAATCCTTTAAGAGTGATTCATTTGCACAGGTATGGCTCAGACCATTCAGCCATTCGAATTGACCTCGAGGAAAAATTCATGGAGAAGGAGAGGAAAAAGAAGTATCAATTCAAGTTTGAGGAGAATTGGAGCCGTAATGCAGAGTGTGAACGAATGATAAAAAGAATCTGGCAAGGAAGTTTGAGGAACACGGTGGGTAAACTGGAAGATATGCAGCAATTGAGTGAGCAATTCAAGGAATATAGAACCGGTGCAGTCAGGAAAGAGCTGAAGTGCGTTGAGTCTCTGCTCAAGGAGGATTGTAATTGGAATGATAGCGAGGAATCCATTAAAAGGTACAGAAACCTGGAGCAGCAAAGAGAGAAGCTTTCGAGGATTGACGAAGTAGCGTGGAGACAAAGAAGTAAGGCTTTATGGTTGAAACATGGGGATAAAAACAATAAATTCTTCCACAAGAAAGATGATCAGAGAAAGCAAACGAACAAAATTTCAAAGTTGCGCGATGAGAATGACCAATGGTGGAGGGGGGAGGAAAATTGTGAGAGGATTCTGTCAGGCTATTTTGAGAAGCTATTTTCATCATTAAACCCCAGCATGATAGAAGAGGTATGCAATGTAGTTAGCAACAAACTGCCACAAGATCAGGCGACATGGTGTGATGCTCCATTTACAATGCAAGAAGTTAAAGAAGCCCTGTCCCAAATGCACCTTTTAAAAGCACCAGGACCTGATGGATTGTCGGCACTGTTTTTCCAAAAATATTGGGGTATTGTTGGCGCGGAAGTTAGTAGCCTTGTGTTGGATGTTCTAAATAATGGCAAAAATCCTAGCAACATTAACACCACCAACATTGTTCTTATTCCAAAAGGGAAGAATCCCTCCACCCCGAAGGAGTTCCGACCGATTAGCTTATGCAATGTAGTGATGAAAATGGTTACTAAGACCATAGCAAATAGACTGAAAATAATTCTTCCAGGAGTAGTTGATGAGGAGCAAAGCGCATTCATCCAAGGTCGCCTTATTACAGACAATGCGCTTATAGCAATTGAATGTTTCCACTGGCTGAAAAAGAAGGTGAAAGTTAAAAAGGGTCACATGGCTCTCAAGCTAGATATGTCGAAGGCGTACGACCGGTTGGAATGGAAGTTTATATCGGGTGTGCTGTCTTCCATGGGGTTTCCCTCCCATTTCACTGATCTCATTGAAAGATGCATCTCCATAGTATCCTATCGAGTTCTTCTCAATGGGCAGCCATGCCGAAGTTTCCGACCCACTAGGGGTCTCCATCAAGGAGACCCTCTCTCACCTTATTTGTTTGTTCTTTGTGCAGATGTTTTATCGGGTCTTATAAAGCAGGCGGTGACGGAAGGAAGAATCCATGGTCTGAAAATTGCACAAAAGGCTCCAAGTATATCCTCTTCTTTGCCGATGATTCTCTTATTTTTGCTCGGGCTACTCTAAACGAAGCTTCAATAATTCTGGAAATCCTGAGGAAATACCAAGACAGTTCTGGACAGTTGGTGAGTTCTGTTGGTTACTCTCCAAGCTACGCGTGGAGGACCATTTTCAGTGCAAGGAATGTGATCCAGAGGGGTTCTCGTTAGCGTATCGGCAATGGAGAGAAGGTATTGGTTAGAAGAGATAGATGGATTCCGGATACTGCAGGTTTTAAAACTACTTCTCAATTGGAATCTCTCAGACCAGAAGCAAGAGTGTGTGAACTGATAGACCAAGACTTAAGGTGCTGGAATAGGGAACTGGTGGAATCAAGTTTTAGTCCTCTTGAAGCCTCTTCAATTCTCAGCATTCCAATTGCGTGCCAGAACTTAGAAGATGAATTGATTTGATATTATGAGAAGAACGGAGAATACTCGGTTCGGTCGGAGTATCACTTATGCATGCAGGAGAAGACAAGTAAGTATTCAGGCCCCTCTAACGTAAATACACAAAGGTTATGGCACCTAATCTGGAAAATTCCAATCAGCCAAAAAGTGCGTATGTTCCTCTGGAGGGCGGCAAACAATATCCTGCCTACAAGAGGAAACTTGAGGCCAAAAGGTATGAATTTGGATCCTTCTTGTCCGTTTTGTAACGATAGGGTGGAGGATGTGGAGCATATCTTGCTGAATTGCGAATTCGCGAAACAAGCTTTCTTTTCTTCTATTCTGGGTCTGTGTGTGCAAACTAATACGACTTTTATCCCTTGGCTGGAATTAATGTTATCACAGAAAGATAAATGGGCGGTTCAGCTGGTGTGTTCGGTGACATACAACCTATGGCGTGCTCGAAACCTCCCGGTCTTTCAATCAAAAAATATATCTCCTATAGAGGTGGCAAGGATAGCTTTGAATTTGGTGGTGGATTTTAACAAGTGGAATCCGGAGGTGGCAACCAAAAACAGAATTCGTCAATGCGCAATAGAGGATGGAGAGGGCGTGTATGTAGTCCAAAGTGATGCAGGAGTTTTTGAAGATGGACGTATAGCGTTTGGCTGTGTGATTTTTGTTGGAAAGAAGATAATCTTATCAGCATGCAAGGTGGAAGCCATGAATGTCGAAATTGCCTTGGCGGAAATTCTGGCCATTCGTTGGTGCCTCAACACTGCCCGTGAGAAAAATATTGAGGAGATTCTGGTTCAGTCGGATTGTTTAGTCGCAGTGGATTGTATTAATCGTGTTTCTAATCGTGCTGTTATTGAGCCGATTGCTATTGACTGTAGGAACCTATGTAATAGTTTTAGGAAAGCTTCTGTCATTTATGTTTCTAGAAATCTTATCTCTGCTGCTCATAATCTAGTTAGTATTGGGCATAGAGAAGGAGACTGTGTATGGCTGGGTTCTTACCCCACTACAAGGGATCTTGTATCCTCTTCTGTTTGAATGAAAAGTTTCTTTCGATAAAAAAATCATTATATTAATTTGAGAGACAAAATTCTTATTTTTAAATATTTTTTCTCCCGTAAGATTATTTAATACACTTAATTCTATATGATTATTGTTCAATTTATAATTAAATAAATTATTTTAGATTTTGCATTTATATTTAAAATTTTATATTTGCATTTGTTAAAAAATTATTTATTTTTCTCCAACTCACATGTCCTTTATTTAATGGGCTATGTTATAAACTTTTTTTTTTAACTCGGATGTCCTCTACATTTGCATTTGTTAAATTATATAATGGGTCATGTTATCTTCTATTGATATTGGACTGTCAATTATTTAATTTAATACTTGACCCTATTTTGTTATTGTGTTCTTGACCTATCTTAAACTTTTGTGGATCATTATTTTAATTTAGAATCTAATTTTCATACTATTAATATCTTATTAGAATTTTTTTTAAATATTTAATTTTATATATTCAATTTCGTCAAATTTATTTACTTCACATTTTTTTTATCATTCAAAAAATACTACACAACAAATAATACACTAGAGCGACAACACGGGTCTCTGACTAATTCGTTATTAAAACATGAAATCAAAACATCCTTGATCTCCATTCATTCAATTATAAATACACAAATAAAAGAAGCACTTAAAATTGGAAACAACCATTTTTTTTTAAAATTTTGATTTGAGAAACTTACAATAAGGTTATTCTCATAAGATATATAACAACAATATGAATGAGTTTATTCAAATATTTTTAAAATCTACAATAATTCACAAATTAAACAATGAGTTTAATGATTATGTACTCATAGTGTAAAAAAAAATTACACTGTCATTCAATTAGAATATAACGTTCTGCTATGTCATATAAGTTTTTTTAAATTTTCAATCTGACTTGTCCTAATTCATGATCGTTATTGGTTGACAGTGTAAAATTATTTTATGTTCTGCTATGTCATATAATTTTTTTTTAAATTTTCAGTCTGACTTGTCCTAATTCATGATGGTTATTGGTTGACAATGTAAAATTATTTTACGCATATTTTTTTCCTTAAACCATTGTCCATGTCACCAACCAACAAAATATAAGATTGTTTTTTTTCAGAATTTCCCAGCAAAATACTATGTCCCCTGTCTCATCTTCTTCACTATCGTTATGTCGTTCCACTATGTAAACAATATAGTTAGCTTCGTAAAAAAATTTGTTATCGTCAGTTTCATCAAATATTACATGTGACAACGTTTGAGATAGATTTGAATTAGACATTGGCGGTGAAGAAGTGGTGGTGAAGTATCCTATAAAAATTGAGATAGAAAATCAAATTTTTAAAAACAAGAAAAGTCATGGTGCAGTGCAAGAGAAAATAAGAGAAATTTATCTTATATGTTCATGTGAATAGTTAAAACTTATAAGGTTTCACGAAGATGGGAAAGTAATTCCAATTTTTTTTTTTACAAAATTAAATATTTAAATATTATTTTTTTATTCATAATATTTTTTATTAAGTTTTTTTAATTACAACATTTTATAATAAGAAAGTATTTTATTATGTTTTTTAATGGTGAAATTTGATAATCTAGCTTATTAGAAAATTTATTGTTCTGAAAAAGACATTAATGCCCTTATTGCTTTTAAGTTTGACAAGTGGATGTCTTCTCCAACTAGATTTCAATTGTTTTGTTCTCTACTCATTAATTATTGTTTTGCTTCTAAACTTTTAATCAACTCATAAAGTGACTTTTTGGTTTTGGTTTTGGTAACCACATTTCTTTTTTCGACTTCACACTCTTCCTTTCAAATCACTATTTTCTTGATTACAACTTCTACTTCTTTTTTTAATTTTGGAGAATAAAGTTATATTTTCTCTTTTTGTTGTAGGTGTATATAAAACGTATATCTCCTCTTTTCTTTTGATTTTGGAGCATAAAGTTAGATTTCTATTATCTTGCTTATTGGCTCTAAAATTATATTATATTCATATTAATTAATTTATGTATTAATTATATAATATTTTTTTGTGATAATGAAAGATATTATGAGCTGGATTAGTCATTAATATAAAATATTATTTTTTTTACAATATTAAATATTTAAATATTATTTTTTATTCATAATATTTTTATTAAGTTTTTTTAATTACAATATTTTAGGATAAGAAAGTATTTTATTATGTTTTATAATGGTGAAATTTGGTAATAGAATGAATAAAGGAGTATAGGGCGGCGTGTTAAAAAATATTTGGTTTGTGTGTGAGAGAAGTTTGTTAAATAAACTTTTTTATCACAATGTAAGACAAAACATGTATGATACATTATTTCTAATGTAGTAAAAAAACAAATAATATTTATATACGGGCAAAAACACATTATTGTTTAAAATATTTTTATATACGACAACAACTTTATTATTAATTCAAATATTTTTATAAATAATGTCAAAATAAAAATAATATTTATAAACGGGGAAAAACATATTGTTTATTAAAATATTTTCATATACAAAAATATATTATTGTTATAAGCGGTAACAACTTTACTATTGATTCAAATATTGAATAATTTTTCACACTTACAAATATTTATCTTTGCATATTAACGAAAACCTGAAGTTACTGATCACAAGATTGCATATTAACGGGAACATGAAGTTATTGATTATTTGTATTGAATATTAATGGAAACATGAAGTTACTGATCACAATATTGAATATTAACGAGAATCTGAAATTACTGATTAAAATATTGAATATTAACGGGAACATGAAGTTACTGATCAAAATAGTGAATATCAACGGAAACATGAAGTTACAGATCACAATATTGAATATTAACGAGAACCTGAAATTACTGATCAGAATATTGCATATTAATGGGAACCTAAAGTAACTGATTATTTGTATCGAATAAATCGAGTAAGAATAAAATGATTTGTTACTTTATATAAATTTTAAATTACTACAATTTTCTAAAAATATGTATAAAACGATTATTAAAAAATTTATTGATATTAACCAAAAAAAAATATTTGTAGATTTTAAAAATAATAATAGTTTAAATTATACCTTTTAAAATTCTTTTTTTATTTTATCACTGCAAAATTCGAAATCTTTAATTTATTTACTAATAAAACTTATATTTAAATACAATAATTATAAAATCTTTTTATATCGTATTATAAAGTATCCAAATAAAATCTTAATAAATTTTAAACTATTATATCGATTAATCTTTAGTTCTGTTTTTAAGTTATTATTTTTATAGTATTTTTGCTACTTCAATTCTTTAACATATTTATTTTTGTTATATTGTTAGATAATTTTTTTCATTTATTCCATATATATTTTTAATAATTATGAATGTAGCGTTAAATATTATAGTTGGAAGTATAATCGATAAATAATTATAATTTTATAAATAATAGTATTTTTAATCGTGGTAGTTAAATATTATATTATATTTTTATTTTATATTATTTTTTAATTATTAGATGAATATAATATCTTAATTTATTATTTATATTATTATTATTATTATTATTATTAATAGTGGTGGTTGAATATTATTATTATTATTATTATTATTACTTTAGTTATAAGTATAATCATTACTCTTTTTATTATGTTTATTGTTATTATTATTGTTATTGTTATTTTATTATAATTATTACTATTATTTATTTTTATTGTAGGGACAAATTAGTAAAAATATAATTAGGGTTTGTGTTTAGAGTTGTTACCAAGGTGACGCGTGGCTAGGGTTGCTATCATGACAACTTTGGATTTATATATACTAGATTGCCGGCCCGTGCTTCGCACGGGTATATTTGAAATAAAATTACATTTTTTTGTAACAATTGATATTTAATTTTTTATTTGCATTTAAATTTATTTTGTAGGCCATTTAAATTATGTTTGTAATTAAAATATTAATTTTTTAATATGAAAGACAATAAATTAGAAAAAATAATTACTTTTTAGTTAATTATATGTGAGATTAAATTACACATATTTATATTATATCTACTTTCATAGACATATTACTTGGACCTTTATTTGTATAAAAATTAAATTAAATTTATAGTATTAATTTTGAGGCTATATATAACTTGTGTGTTGCACGTGTTTTAAGATAATATACTTATATGAACTTTTTCATTCAATGAAAAAATATAAATAAAAATTGATGACATTAATATATGATTGTATATAAATGTTTCTTTCTCATTTATTTGATTTCTTTTTACCTTTTTTATTACTGTTATGTTACTTTTTTCAAATATTATATTCTCATTATTTTCCTACTTACATATTTATCATTCTCATTATATCACGTGAATCAGAAATACATTTTTTTATTGACAAATGATACATTTTTTGTATTATTAGATTCTTCATTTTTGTTTATCGAAGATCTCCAATAAATTTAAATCAAATACACATTTTTCTCAAAGATTGCTATTAAAAATATACTTACATAAGCTGCAATTTTTCTCATGATTTTCAAGTAATAAGGATGCAAAACTAATATGAGTTTTCTTTATCCTCTTCTTTTTGCTCACATAACAAAAATAATTATATTAAAAAAACAATAACATTTAAATTATGTTTGTAATTAAAATATTAATTTTTTAATATGAAAGACAATAAATTAGAAAAAATAATTACTTTTTAGTTAATTATATGTGAGATTAAATTACACATATTTATATTATATCTACTTTCATAGACATATTACTTGGACCTTTATTTGTATAAAAATTAAATTAAATTTATAGTATTAATTTTGAGGCTATATATAACTTGTGTGTTGCACGTGTTTTAAGATAATATACTTATATGAACTTTTTCATTCAATGAAAAAATATAAATAAAAATTGATGACATTAATATATGATTGTATATAAATGTTTCTTTCTCATTTATTTGATTTCTTTTTACCTTTTTTATTACTGTTATGTTACTTTTTTCAAATATTATATTCTCATTATTTTCCTACTTACATATTTATCATTCTCATTATATCACGTGAATCAGAAATACATTTTTTTATTGACAAATGATACATTTTTTGTATTATTAGATTCTTCATTTTTGTTTATCGAAGATCTCCAATAAATTTAAATCAAATACACATTTTTCTCAAAGATTGCTATTAAAAATATACTTACATCAGCTGCAATTTTTCTCATGATTTTCAAGTAATAAGGATGCAAAACTAATATGAGTTTTCTTTATCCTCTTCTTTTTGCTCACATAACAAAAATAATTATATTAAAAAAACAATAAAAAGAAAAGAAAATCATAAAATTAGATAGAGAAATATTATATTGATGCTCAAAACAAATTATTACAAAACATCATAGAAAAATATTTAAATTATTTATAGGATAAATAAAGTGGATTCTTTAACTTGGAACATAAATCAAATTCATTAGCTAGCCTGCAACGTAAATTAAAAAATAATTAAAATATAAGAGAGCTCTCAGAAAAAGTAATCAAAATATCAATATAAAATGAAAAATAGATCTTGTAACAAAGAAAAGAAGAAGAAAAGTGGTAGGTTAGGTGGTAGATGTAACCTATTTATATTGAATAAAAAATTTCTTATTGAAGAAATTGAAAAGATCAAAAAACACCACCATAAAAAACATTTAATGAGGTACCGTTTATTTTCAATAATGTTTTATATAGAAGTTATACTTAACAATTGTAAATTATTAGTCTGTTATAAATCTAATAGTAAATTATATTGATTATATTTAAATGTATTAAAACGTTACACATAAATTTATTAGTTATAATGAATTAAAATAAATTAGTTAAAATAATATAAAATAAATTAGTTTTAATTAGCTCTAATAATATAAAAATATTACCCATTAAAATAATTAGTTATTATGCTTTAAATAAAATATCATTTGAATTATTGATTTATATAAATTGTATGAAATTTTTTAAAATTATTATGTTTATTATTATTGTTGTTATTTTAATGATTATTATTTTATTCATATAAATTATTTATTTATATACTTTATTAAAAATTAATATATATTAAAATTGTATTTATATTTTTTATATTCTATTATTGCAAAATAGATAAATACTTATAATTTTTATAAATCATATTACTCTTAATCGTAGTATCTGAATAATATATAATTATTATTATAATAATTGATAATAATAATAATAATAATTATTATTATTATTATTATTTTGTTATTAGATGAATATTATATTATAACTTATTAATTATATTATTATTGTTAATTGTGATGATTGAATATTATATTATTATTATTATTAATATTATTTTAATCGTAGTAGCTGAATATTATATTATATTATTACTATTATTTTTATAATTTTTTTTTAATATTATATGAGTATTATAATTTATTATTCATATTAGTATTGTTGTAATTTATTGGTCTGTTATAAATATAATAGTAAATTATATTAATCATTTTTTAAATTTTTAAAAACTTACACATAAATTAATTAGTTATAATGATTTAAATAAAATTTCATTTGAATTATTGATCTATATACGATGTATGAATTTTTTTAAAAATTATTCTGTTTATTATTATTATTATTATTATTTTGTTTATTTATATAAAATATTTAACTATATACTTTTTAAAAAATTAATACTATTATTTTTTAGTGGTATATGAATATTATATAATATTATTATTATTATCATAATTAATAATTAGATTATATTTTTAATAATTAATATTTATCTTAATCATAGTAGATGAATATTATATTATATTATTATTATTTTACTTTTTATTTTACATGAGTATTATATTATAATTTATTGTTTATATTATTATTGTTAATAGTGATGGCAGAATATTATTATTATTATTATTATTATTATTATTATTATTATTATTATTTTATTGTAATTATTTTAATTATAATTATATTTATTATGTTTATTATTATTAGAATAATTTATAAAATATAAAAAGTAATTTAAAGTTTTATAGTATTTAATGATAATATAAGTTGTAAAATTTTAGCTACATTTAGAAAAATATAAAATATTTACTTGTATAAAATATTAAAAATAATTGGAAACTTAATATATATATATATATATATATATATATATATATATATATATATATATATATATATATATATATATATATATATATATATATATATATATATATATATATATATATATATATATAGTGTGTGATTGACTAAGATGCTTTATACTGATTTATTGAAATTTAGACATGACTCTCCACTGCAAAAATAACATATTACCCACAACTGTAATATTACCAAAAAATAATATAATTGGTATAAAAAAAAGTTTTACAACATAATTATATAATTATATAGTGAAACACATGAAAAAGTAAATAGAGAAGATGAAAACTAAAACATAATGGGTGAGAAATTTGATGTTACTTTTTGTTTTGAAACAGTTTTAATTGCTAATGAATAGCCTTAAACATTAAAAAAGAAAAAAAATAATGGGTGAGAAATTGGATGTTAATTTTTGTTTTGAAACAGTTTTGATTGCTAATGAATAGCCTTAAACATTAGAAAGAAAAAAAAAAACCTTCCATAAGAAGTTGGATTTAATATGATGCTAATTAATGATTGTTAATCATAATTCACGGTTTTTTTTAGATAATATTCTCCCATTTTTTTTAGTTAATGCTCTATTGTTTTAAGAAATTATATTTATTAATAAAAAAAATTGATTTGGAGTTAGTGTAGAATTTGAAAAAAGAGTAACGGTAAAAACTAAAATAAATTGATTAATGATGATTACATTTTGCTTGAACAAAATTATTAATTATAGAATTTATTTTAATCCTCCATTTTTTTATGAAATTATAAAATATATTTAGTAATACAAAAATGAAAATGTGGAGAATTTGAAAAAAAAGTGATATAAAAGATTGATTTTTAATACTCATAATTTTTTATATTTCAATAGATACAAATTATTAACTAAATTAATTATAATTATTTTATTTTTAATTTAAATAAAATATTATTAGTCATATATAACAATACTTTGAATTTTTTAACAAACTAATAAAATATAAACTCATAAAAGATAAAATTAAAAAAATAATTTAACTATTTATTTTAAAATATTATATAAAAATAGTTAAATATTGTGATAGTAAGAATCATTTTAATTTATTAAATATAATTCAAAGAATGATTATAAATTATAAATAATGATAATTTTAATTAATATGAGAAATTATAAGAGGTTGACATGTCAGCATTTGTGTTATATTAGAATGACATATCAGCATTAGGTTTAGGGTTGTACCAAAGATTGTCATCATGACAACGTTACATTTAGATTAAGTAGATTAAGATTAAAATAAGGTTAAGATCAGTGGCGGAACCAGACTAAAATTTTTGGAGTAGCCACCAAATTAAAATATAATTTATAAATCAAATATTCATATCATAATGTATATAAAATAACTAAATTATAATAAACACAAAGTTGAACATGAAATGATTAAAGAGTATTGCATCCAAATACCTTAAAGTAATGCTATACGATTTTTAAATAGCTTAAAATCATTAATAATAGTCTCAGAATTAATACTTCTAGCAACTTCTCTTTCAATACTAACCGTCATGTTATCTCCTAGAAAATAAGCTTCCATTTTATTTCTCAATCTTGTCTTAATAATTTTCATTGCCGAAAAAATCTACTAAGCAAGAGAACTTGAACAGTTGAGAGAGAGAGAGAGAGAGAGAGAGCCACTTCAAGTGTTCCCATCATTGAAACCATGTCATCATGAATGAGATAATAACATTAAAAATTCTTCTCTAAAGTAATCAAAGTTGAAAGTTTTGTTTTTCCAGCATTGAGAGAAGTGTGCTCATTGTAATCGTACAAAATGTCTTTTTGCATTTTTTCGTTCTCCTAGTTTGGTTATGATTGATTCAAGTCTTATTACTATTACCCTTTCATATATAGAATTATGTACATCACATTTCTCAAACTTTATAATGATTTTAGGCATCCGAGTTGGGCCTTTCCATCACAGTCCACAACAGGGTCATTTCCAACATTTTTGAGACCCTATTCAACTTTTAGAAATTTCCCCTTAATTATTTAATTATGAATGGTAAAAATATTATTCTATATAGGTTATTAGAGCGTAGTTTAGAAGTTTGGTTAAAATACAAGCACATCTCAAACCATCTAACAATACTAGGTTAGTTTCCATATATCTAATATCAATGTAAGGTTTAAGCGTTCGTATGTTTTCTACTCATAACTTGGCAGCATTGTAGTTTTGATCTTGTTTATTGCTTTATTGACATAAATTTTTTGTTTATTTTGGCAGCATTGTAATTTTGTTTTCTACTCATAACTTAGCAATATTGTAGTTTTGATCTCGTTTATCACTTTGTTGACAAACAAATTTTGTCTATATATTATATATGGTGTAGTGATGTCTTGTTTGCAATATACATAGTAATAAGACTATTTATTATGACATGTATATAGAGGAAATAGGTAATAACATTAAAGAATAAATTGGTGTAACTCATAAATGTGTGTGTGCGCACTCATATGTTAAATTGAAAGAAGAAAAGGTCATGGAAGAATATCATCATCATCACCAACTTCATATCAATTTCTTCATCATCTACTTGATTTAAGGTGGGTTCCTAGTGTTATTTAGCCATTGATGGATATCCATGAAAAAGAGGATTAAGCTTTTTGTGTAAAACTTACTATGTACATGAAATTGATGTTGGTACATGGTGTTCTTGTTGTATTGCATGTTTATAAGTATTAATCCATGATAATGATGATAATTGAGTGTCATACGATTTTGTGTTGGTGGTTGTATGGTTTTTGAATTTATATTATGTCCATGTTACAAAGTCATATCGTGAAACAATGTTGTTGTTGTTTCTTAGTATTGGGAAATGTGATATTTATGAATGAAATGTTTGAGTGTGTTATAATATGGTTGGGCATGGTTTTGAATGATTAGAGGTTGGAGGAGAAGTGTTTAGAAGTGGTATTATTGAGGAAAACTACAGGGACAATCGATTACACCCCCGTGACAATTGATTGTCATGCCCATATTTTTCAATTTTTAGGCTTGGCAGAGAGTTAAGGAAGTTTGGGACAATCGATTGTACCTCTATGACAATAAATTGTTTTCTATATTTTCACAATAAAATGAGTTTCGTTACTCAAAATGAGATGGGGCTAGATGTGTTGGAAAACTAGTCCAATGCTCTACTGCTTGGTGAAATATATTCATGTTTTTATGTTAAATATTACTTGGTTAATGATATTAACTATCTTGTACGCTTATGACTTAGTTCAATGTATTCACCATAAAACGGGAAACGTAACTTCGATTGATGTAAGGTTGGATAGATCGGAAAGCTATTCCAATGCTATACTATTTGGTAAAGAGAAAACCATGTATGTGTTGGAATTTTAAATTGAATATTAGTTATGAACTAATGTGCTTGTTTATATATATATATATATATGTGTGTGTGTGTGTGTGTGTGTGTGTGTGTGTGTGTGTGTGTGTGTGTGTGTGTGTGCGCGCGCGTGCGCACACACACACACGCTAAATGAATAATAAGTGACAAAAGTCCTATTGGTGATGAAATAGTATGTGTGCTTATGAACCATATTAAGATGTGTGTTTTGTTTTGTGAACCATGCTGTGATTTAATTGGTTGTGTTGATTATAAGATAATTGATTAAAACCTATGATGAAAAGTGAGGATAAACCTAGATTTGGAACTAGGTGAATGAATTAGAAAGATAACTTAGGTTATAAAAATGACTTAGGTGGTGATGCTTGGACGCAAAGGTACCTTGGTGTATACCGCAGACGAGTAATCGCTTGAGTTATGAATCAACAGGCTTTGTATGGAACATGTTGTGATAATATAAGAATTATGCCTAAGTTCATTGAGAACTTCAAGAAGTTCTTCATCTCCAAGGAAGGCTTTCAAAGACATGTCGATCTAAATCAAGAATCAGTTTCAGAATACAACTGTGAACATCCCGTTATAGGCATAAGATATAACAAAATGATGTGAGTGTTGGTGTAAGCTATAGAGACCAATACTTTGATACCTATCGAATGATTTACTAATAAAAAAGGCAATTATTTATTATGTATATTTTTTAAAAATAGTAAAGTCCGTAGAATAGCTAGTTCGTTTAATTAAATGTTAAGTGTGACTTAATCATGAGATTCCATTAAACATAAGGACACTATTCTTAAACAATATGTAGTCAAGCTTTATTGTGAAGTAGGATACATTAAAGCTTTAACATAGTTCTAAATTGAGGGGCTTCTGATCCCGTGGCTTTCTCTCGGGCCTCTTTACAATGAGACTTAATTAATTATATAAATTAAAATTGATTAGTTTTTCTAATTAATTTTTGTTAGCTTATTTAATTGATTTAACCAAGTTTTAATTTACTTTACTTTTTTATTTGTTATTGGGCTTGTAATTTACTTGTTTATTTGTTATTGGGCTTGTAATTAAATCGCTTTATTCTATCCCCATTCAATAAAGTGTACCCCCATTCCCATGAAGTGTAATAATTTTACTGCTTTTCTTTATCTTTGTTTATTGCCTTTGTGTGATTGTTAATCAAGATTAGGATAGTTTAAAATCAACTATTTTCATAAAAATAACAAAAACAAACTCAATCCAACATCGAGCCTTTTTCCCAAATCAACTCCAAATCAACTGTGTAACACCCTTCTAAAACCCACAAAAAATATAGCATAAATCAGAGTAAGATATCATGCATATTAATTCAAGGGTGTCACACATAACTCAAAAACCATAAATACATGTCATGCTCAGTGACATTTTAAATATAATTCATGTTTCCATAACTCCAACACATGCGCTTTCGCAGTGGATTCATATTCGGTTAGACAAAACAAATTATTATCTCATAATCATTCCACTTCATTAAAACTTAGACACAATGGACAAACATCACATAATTTTATTAAAATAACACAACAGAGATAAATACAAGGTATCCTTCAAAACATGAATCGACAATGTTCCCCAATGTTACATAATCAGAGCACGACTCAAAACCCCAAAATAATAAACAAATAAATAAATAAATAGCTCCACTACTAATCTTTGCAAGCAAAACACCTCTACTTCTCGGTACCTGAGCGATGTCGTACAAAACATCTATCCAATAGAAGGGTGAGAATCCACATCATTATAGAAATATATAATCATAAGCAATGTATAACAACATACAACAAAAGAATTCATCACATTTCCAACATACATGTATTCAACACTTTTTAAATACATTTAACATGTTTACATATACCACATAGCTCAATAGATTTAAGATACCAAATAATCAAATCACAAATATCAACAAAGTACCAATTCACACAATTAGCACATAAACACACCAATGTAATTCACATCAACACATGTGACTCCAATGCGACTCAATGCAAATACATATGGTACCAATGTTATCCTTAGCTAATTCCCCGCGTCCATCTCTCAGACAGATAACCACCAAAATCCCGTCCTCTAAGTTTTCAAACCAATCCTCTAGGTTTGAGACAAGTCACTAGTTTCCACGAATCTAACAAACATCGCCTTTTTCACACCGAATGAATGCATGTGCAAATACCAACAAATCATATTCAATTAAGACCATATCCAAATATTAATCGTACAAGCATATATCCCACCATTCATCACATATGAATCACCTCACATTTGCATAAACATACACATATTATGTTATCAATCACTCATGAAAACACATCCTTAGTACTCACCAATTCATCACACCATAATTAACATGTAACAAACAAGGTTTAACAATGTTAATCTCAACCAACTGTAATTAACAACATACATAATCACCAAATTCAAGTATTATGTTCATACAAGAATTGCCTAAAAGCCGTCCAAAAATCAGTTCTCAACACATACACGTCATTTAATACAACCACACAATGATTAAATCACCTACTACCAACACAACTATTTTTATGAATATACTTTGGTTACTCGTAGGATCGACTAGATTAATCCTAAGACATGTGTCGAGAAGTCGTATTTTAAAATGATTTGGTTCATGTTCTCTTGGTTTTTATTCTTCTATAATGGGATGGTGTAAATCTATGAATAACTTGTGAAATAAACTAAATAAATGTACTACAAAACACCAATTGGTTAGACAATAAACATAAATAAACTTCGACGAGAATGTAAAGGGAATGTAAATTGCTGGAATGGAAAGACTTAATGAAAAAGTAAAGGAATTTAAAAGATACTTCGATTTTATAATATAAATACAAACATATGTAAGGTGTTGGTGTTACACGTACATTTCTCAGCGAAAACTCTTTCTCTTAACGCTTGATACTTGAGTGAGTTGTGAGTAATTTGTACAAAATGAACACCCTGGATCCTGATACTAAGACCCTTATTTATACTAATTCAACCCTAACAGTCCTACACTAACGAAATGCCACGTTGCCCACATGCATGCGCTTCGAATCCCTGAGGCGCCATCTGTCCTCGTTGATTTAAATAGAACATTTCGAAATTCAAAACTTCCCGCTCGAACTTTATTCGATACGTGGCAACGTGTTCTTCCTGAGAATATATCAAAATACTTCAAGTTTCAGCACCCTTGTATATCGAAAACCACTCAAGGCCTCAAATACCACCTATCTCGATTCAACCTCGATTTTAGGAATCTTCATCACAAATAACATTCTCAAAAATAGCCATCCAAAGCTATTCTCTCTTCAAAAACTTAAACCTTCGAAGAATATATATAGCGATCGAAATCTCCAGCTAACAAATTGCCCCCAATAAATGACTGTTTCGAAAAACTAAGAGAAATAGGTGTTTCTTGTCATTATGAGATTTCGATCTCTTCGTAATCTTTTGAGTTCCAAGACTCTAAATAACGTCATAATCATTTATGACCTTTGTTTCAAAGACGTATTGTCATTTTCAAAAACGTCCCTTCAGGACGTGCGCTCCCACGCCTTGACATTACTCATGATTATTGCTCCTAGATACTAGGAGTAAGGCTAATAACTGTTCGACCGTCAGATGAGTGAATCAACCACTGACGCGTGTCTAATTAACTCTACTAATAAAATAATAATAAAAATAGAGATTTGAAAAGTTTCTGCTAAACCTTTAAATATAAGGGCTTCACCGTTCCGGATACTTCTTTCTTCACACATCATCGTTCTTTTCACATCTCTGAATGCAAACATAAAAACCCTTTTTTGATATCATCTTTATTCTTGAAGCAACACATTCATGGCATTTTCGACTTTTCAACACCCATCAACGGAAACTACAGAAGCTCTTCAACCTGCCCAAAAACTCCAACGCCCTACACAAGTAGGAAATCAGCAATAGATTCCAGAGCCAAATCTGGAAGAATCTTGTGCTATTTATGCTTCCCAGGTAATCATCCCTTTCCTTCTTTCTGAAAACACTCATGCTTTTATGGGTCCTCTACCTAGTTGTGACAATCCTCTTCAAAACAAGTTCTTCCCTGTTTACTATAAGACTAGACCCTTAGTTAGTAAGAACAAGATAGATAAAGAGGGTAAACTAATCCTTGACGAAAATACCACCATGGAAGGCGCTTCGATTGAAGCCAATGTAGTTTCAGAAAAAATTAGGTTAGATTACAAGACTAATTTTCTCAAGGTTTTTAGAGCAATCCCTTTAGCGAAGGATCCTGAGCTTTACTACGCCTGGTTGGCTAAAGTTGAAGCCAAAAAAGCTCCATTCTGGAAAGAATTAGGGATTTACGATTTAATCCAATTATCCAAAACAGGTTTAGAGTATAACCAAACCATGTTGGTAGCATCTATGTATTTCTGGGATGCTTCCCACAATACTTTCCATCTCCCATGTGGGATGATTACCCCAACTCTTTTTGACATAGCCGCTATCACAGGGCTTCGACCAACAGGGGAAATCTTCGATCCCAACTATATGGATACCGATACCATACAATTTAGTGAGATCAAAGCCACTTTCACTGCATTCACCATGAAACATCATGACAAAACAATTGACGAAGTATCAGACGAAAAGCATATCGCGTTTCAGGCACTTTGGCTTTCGAGGTGTGTCTTTTGTTCCCGATCCATTCAAGTGGCTAAAAGGTATCTCTGTATGGCCAATCAAATTAATGCTGGAAAAAGGTTGAACTTGAGTTAACTAATTCTAGGGTATCTTTATGAAAGCCTCGGCAAATCAGTGGACTTTGTAGCAACCTGCCCTAAAAATTAGACTTTTAGAGTCGTCACCTATTCTACCAGGGCGAATAGGAAACCCTACGCAGTTATGAGATTTAGGGTGAGATTATTATAATCATGTTAAGGGAAGGTGTTAGGCACCCTTAACTCTTTCCTAAGGTTTGCATTCAAGGTTTGTAGCTTAAGAGCGTTGTGAGGTTTATGGCTAAAAATGTTAAGGTTTAACAGCAAAAGAAGTGAATAGGGTGAAAAGTGAGATTGGACTGAATTGAGGTTTTGGGGAAGGGGACTCGCCTTGTTGCCAAGTGCCTACATATCTCCTTAGGGAGAATCAGAGTCAACGTAGTTCGGGGCACAGGGTTGTACGCCGTAGAATTGATTATGAAAGTGTTTGAAGGTATTTTGAGTTACCTATTGTAATACGGTGAACTGACTTTATTTGAAATGTCGCGGATAGCAAGAGTCGCCACCGACTTTTATTTTATCCAATTAGGAAAGGCTAAAAGAACAGGAAAAGACCTTTTGAAAAGACTTTGAGTTCGGGGGGTAGGTTATACAAAGGGAAGGTGTAAGGCACCCTTTGCATCCATGGTTTTCCATGGGCTCTTAATTGCTTTGCTCTTTTGAAAGAAAAAAAGAAGAAGAAGAAAACAAGGACTTTAGCTCGTAAATGAGCGTAGCCTTGAGAGTGTTTAGAAAATAGAGTAGAAAAAGATTTTTAGAGCAAGGCAATTAGGAGCAATTACCAGGTTAGATGAAAAATGTTCTTTAGCCTTTCAGGGCTATCCCTGCCATAGAAGGGCAATGAAGTCCTTTGATTTGGAGGTTGAAGGGTCGTCGAATTACCGTTCGCCATAAGACTGTCCCTTGCCATAGAGGGTCAGGTAGTCTAAGGGAAAGATCAGAATAGCCATCTTCGTTAGGCAACCAGAGGATACCTCAGCACTTCGTAGGCAACTTCGAGGGACGAGGTCATATTTGGCGAATCGAAGGCAACATCATATTTGGCGAATCGAAGGCAACATCATTAGGCAACAGACAACAAAAGAGGTTACCCCAAAAGGTGTGTGGGTGCATCAATCATGTGATTGTATTCAAATATATTATCTTGTAGAGTTAGTGATTCTATATTAAATTCAGGGTTATCACTCCCTAGGATTACTAACCACACCATAATATAATATCACAAGTTAAGTGCCTTCAAGGCCACACAATACAATCTCGAAGCAGATACAATATTATGGGGAAAGGGAAAAAGAAAC
The DNA here is from genome assembly GCF_029867415.1 of Vicia villosa. NCBI lineage: Eukaryota > Viridiplantae > Streptophyta > Magnoliopsida > Fabales > Fabaceae > Vicia > Vicia villosa. Next base: position 130,841 of record NW_026706183.1, on the reverse strand, counting down.
CAGTGGACCAGCAGTGCAAGAGGTTTGACATAAATAATAATTAAAGAAAGTAAATCAGATAGGTTTTAGGGTTACCGACTGTTGAGCTTTGACGATTGGCTAACCTTGAAAATTGGAAAAGGAAGAAATAAACAGAAAGTAGTGAGTGTATGGCTAATTCAATCACAATTAAGGCTAACCCTAATTTGATGAAAAAAACAAAATAAAATAGAATGAATATTTAAAATAAATATGAAATAGGACTTAGCTTTTGATTTGATCTGATATGGTTCGTAGTCGGGAGTAGCCTCGAGGTTAACCCTGAAAAATTGGCAAAGGCAGACAGAAAGGGAGGTGAGTGTAGGCGAAGTTCATTATATTTGAAGGATAACCCTAATTTTAAATAAAATAACAAATATTTAAATAAGGGTTAAATCGGGACTTAGCTTCGTAATAGGCGAGGCGCATAGTCGGAAGGTATCTGATGATTGCCCTGAAAAATGCACAAAGAAATATTTTTTTCACTGTATGGCTAATTCTCGCAAATCCTGATTAGGGCACAAGTTAACCATGATTAATAGAATAAAAACTAAGTGAATTAACTATTGATTTTACCATAATTAATTAAATCGGCAAAAGTATGTTTACGATTAAATTATCTAATCCTAATAATCAATTTAATCAATTAATAAAAGTATTAACCTAATTAAATATTTAAACAACTAAATTAAATTAATCATTTAATTATTTAAATCGATAAAGATTATTATTAATAGTTAAATTAATTTTTTAATTATAAAATAAAGATTATCAAAACAAATGGTTATGATTTTTTTATATAAAAGGAAAATTAAAAGAAGTTTTATTAATTAAACAAAAAAAACTACTAAATAGAAAATAGTTATTGAATAAATAAAATAGATTGGAAATCTTAGCTTTGATTCAGTGCTACGCGTCTGGAAAGGAGCATGGTGCAGCTGCATCCTTACTAGCGTTGGATCAAGAGGGACAGTGATCTGAGGGCTGATGGACGTGGGTACACCACGGTCACGCGCGAGGGAAAGGCACAGGATCCACAAATAAACCATAACACACATTTGTTAAAAAAAATAAGGAGTCTTCAGTGGGGTTCGAACCCCAGTTTCAGCCTTGGCGCCTTCACATGCTTGCCAACTCTTCCAGTTTCGTCCACTGCTTAACATATGATCAACAAGTAATATATATAAAAATAAATGCCCTGAAACTGACCAATCAAAACACGCGCGCTGGGAGACATATTCAAATTGAGCCAATGGGACGTCAACACCACATCATCTCCTTCACTGAAATAAAATCTCAGGCCTGGGCTATACCTACAACAAAATTCGTGGCAATACGCTCTAGCGACGGTTGCGTTCGTCACCATAAACCCTGCAAAATCACAAACACTATACAAGAAAAGAAAAATCAAAAGTGAAGCCATGGATTAACTCGATTTGGTTTCCTGAACATGGTGGTACCATTAATTTGGTCTAATTCGGCCTAGAATGGGAACCCCTAATTTGGAACTTCTAAACCCTAGCCATGGTGTATTGATATACCTGCGCTTAAAACAAAATTGGACCACCCAGATAGCTTGCAAACTTCATTACAATCATAGATATATCATCAGAATATGTCAAAGACGCATGAATGTATGAAATCGAAAATTCAGAAAAAAAACACATAAAAACGTGAATGGTGACATTACAATTCAGCGCGTGTTGATTCGTTGCAAAGGGCTGGGATTGATCAGGAAGCTTCAAGGAATCGATTGGCACTCGTTTCTTGGTTTGGAATGATCAAAATCCTTGGTTGTTTGCTTTTGAAAGGGGACGGTTATTCTAGGTCTCCAAGAGCTCTTCAGCCTGCCAAAAAACTCCCCTTACACCTTGGATATCTTATGACTATATAGTAGAGTCAATTAGGTTAAATCATTTGCATAAAATCTCTTTGAATCAAGATATTTGGAGATTGATTGAAACTTGATTGAATATCCTTCAAATTTTGGATTTTTGCAAATTTGCCAAATTTCACTCTTTTTTGATGGATCTTATTTGGCACGAAATTACATTGATCATGGGTGTTATTGATGATTGAATTTGATCAATATAATATCTCCTAAACAAATCTTTGACTTTCTTTTGATTTTCATGAATTATGTCACTTTTAAATGCATGAAAAATCCATATAAAATCAAATAAAACTCAATAATTCGTGGGAGTTAGATGGGATGTCTTGATAACTTGGGCAACAAGATTGGGCCATAAAAAGTTGGGCCTCTTTGCAAGAAAATCCATTTTGAAGCTTTTTATCTCACATTTTTCCCTTTAAAATTGTCAAACTTTGACAAGGCATATCTCCCACAATTTTTAAGATATGGAGGAGTTCTAGGACTTTTTGGAAATCTCAAGATGTCCTCTACAAGCCACTTTGGAAGCTTTTTTTCATTTGATCATTTTATCTTGATGATATTGGCTTTCACAAAAAACTGCTTTCGGTTAACTTTCAAAAAGGACCTATAATCGTTTGATCCATATCTCTCAAATGAAGAATTTTTAGACTTGGCATGTGAGAGACAAAATTGTAGAGAATTCAATTTCCTTCAAAATGAGCTTTGGATGGGAAATTTATGATGTTCCATGTGGGAGTTATGGCTGGTCAAAGTTTAGTTGACTTTCTCCTATGAAAACCCTAATTTAGGAACTTTTGAATTTGTTGATTTTCTGATCTTTTCTTGATGAACCATGATCAATCCTTGATCAAATGGTGAATGATAATTCAAAATGAGGATGTTGACAAAAAATCAGGAGTTTTGACTGTACTTTGACCACAGTTGACTTTTAGGTCAAACTGATCGACTGTTGATCTTTTAAGCAGTTGACTGTGCAATCTTGGGAACCAAGGCTTGAAAGTTGAGGTGGGGATCCTTTGAATCATATGAGAGGCCATAGGGTCCATTTGAGGCATCAGCAGTTGATTTCTCCTTGAGAAGAACAAAACCCTAGTTGGAGGGTAGTGGATTATGAGAGTGTGCATTCAATCAAGTATTGAGACTTTGATATTCAAGTGAGTTTAAGTATGAAAATATGGTGGGAAAATTTTGGGGTATGAAAGCTGCCCTTGTTCAATCTTCTTATATCTGAGGATGTAGATTGGCATGTGTGCCTGTTGGAATCTGAAGGTAGAAGAGGATTGAACACTAGAATACCCTGGAATTTGCCCTAGCTGAAGTAGGGACTTTTGTCGGAGATGGGCTTGAAGATGCCATCCAGGTGTTTTGGAAAAGATGTATGATTGAGATGGGCTTAAAGATGCCATCCAGATTGATAGACTTGAGATTCAGAATACGTCGTATGTTAGACCGTATCTGAAGAATATACTTAGGATGAGTCGTACGTTAGACTAGAGGATGTGTCGTGCGTTAGACCGGATCCAATTTGCATCAGTAGATGTCTGAAAAGCCGTGCATTAGGCTGAAGGATGAGTCGTGCGTTAGACTGAATCCCATTTGCATCGGTAGATGTCTGGAAAGCCGTGCGTTAGGCTGAAGGATGAGTCATGCGTTAGACTGAATCCCATTTGCATCGATAGATGTCTGGAAAGTCGTGCGTTAGGCTGAAAGATGAGTCGTGCGTTAGACTGACTCCAATTTGCATCCGTAGATGTCTGGAAGGCCGTGCGTTAGGCTGAAGGATGAGTCGTGCGTTAGACTGAATCCTTTGCATTGAGAAGTGTTTGTTGGAGGTCGATTATACCGGCACCGTTCGTAGTGACAGAAATCGATCTAAGTCTTTCTATTCATAGAAAATACCTGAAACTAAGTATAGAACTAAATCATTATCTTGATTATTTTTGAGCTATCTTCGGAGAATATCCGGAAATAATTATCAAAATTAAATCTCTGTCTTGATTATCTCTGAACTATCTCTGGAGAATACCCGAAACTAAGTATCAGAATTAAATCTCTGTCTTGATCACCTCTGAACTATCTTTGGAAGATATCCAAAACTAAGTATCAGAAATAAATCTCTGTTTTGGTTATCTCTGAACTATCTCTGGAGAATACCCGGAACTAAGTATCAGAATTAAATCTCTGTCTTGATCATCTCTGAACTATCTCTAGAGAATACCTGGAACTAAGTATCAGAATTAAATCTCTGTCTTGATTATCTCTGAACTGTCTTTGGAAGAATATCCAAAATTAAGCATCAGAATTAAATCTCTGTTTTGATTATCTCTGAACTATCTTTGGAAGATATCCAAAATTAAGTGACAGAACTAAATCTCTGTACTATATCCAGAAGATACTATTCATTTGGTTTGTAGGAATAGATTGAAAAAGCAGTATTAATTTTATGCAATGTCGTTATGCATGTATTGTAATGTTTATTTTTGAAATGAATGGGATTGTATGCATATGCCATGTTATGTATGTATTTACTATGTTATATGATGTATGAACATGATTTATGCTATTTGGGGTATCTTGATAAATCTCCAAGTCATTGTGACTCTGATGCCTGATCCTGTTTTGAAGATGATCAGCTGGGGATTTATGATTTCTTCTTGGGGATGAGAGCCATTTGAATGATTGATCTTGATGTACCCTGACTGGGGATAAGAGAGATGAATAACCCTGTTTGGAGAAGGGAAAAGTGTCGGGGAACCGGCAGTGTTGAAGATGTAAACTCAGTTGAGGAACTAAGGCTCTGTTAGGACGAGAATAATCGAAGATATCTTCTTGAGGATTACTCTATGGGGATGTGATTTTGTGAAGCCAGAGTTGTGGGAAGGCATGGATGCCTTGAACATTGCCCCCAGTATTATAGTAACTACCATTCATGGATTTGTATTGATTAGAACACACCATTGAGTATTGATCAAGATGTCAAACTGGACTTGCATAGATTTGCCCCTGCTAGTAGGGATTTTAGAAAGATTCGCCTCGCAAGCACTATGGGCGTCATGCCCATAATAATCATAGGCCCAGGACAATGTCCCATATCGATTGGGCAGTAGCCTTAGATCTACTTGGATGCATGCCCCTGATTGTTTTGGCATTTGAAAGATTCTTGGAATCTTGCCTTGATTGTCCCAGATTGATTGGCATAAACCATGTCATGCCCCTTGTATACATAAGAGACATTGCTTCTGAAGTGGTTTTGTCTGTCGGGATAACTTTCAGTCATTAGTTGTACCATGTGCAAATTCTTTCTGATGCTAACATTCGAAATTATGTAGCAAAATATGTTTAATAATGAATTCATGAGATGCAATGCATACGCCTGTCTTGAGTTTTTTTGAAAAACATTAAAACAGGAGATGTAAAAGCGTGATATTTGTAAAAACGTGATGTTTGTAGAAACGAGATATCAACTCAGCATTTGTGGTAAACCTTAAGGAGTCAGGATACCTTTTTTGGTGACAGTATGCTTTCGAACTAACCATGCTTCAGTTAGGACTTTCAAGGGTTGTAACGTGGCTTGGTTCACGGTTTAAGAAACAAAGGATAAAGGCTCAAAGTTTATTTGTACCCTTCCCAATCTTCGTGATGTTCTTCGATCCTATGCTTAGTTAACTTTGCGTTTGAGTCTTAGCAAAGCTTTGAAGTCGTAACATTGACATTTGATGATGGTTTTAGCACCGACAGTTTATTTCGACAGGAAGTCCTCCTTTTTTTCAAATTCTTTTTTCTTCTTTTTTTTCGAGGATTTGTAGTGACCTCTTTTTTAACATTGATTTTGTTATCCCTAACTTTTGCCTAAACTGTTTATTTTGAGGTTACAGTCAGCGGGATGTTTCGATTTTTGATAAGTCTCCTTCATAGGTTTTGACTTAACGACTTTTTCTTTTTGGTGGATATTGACTGCCTGACTTAATGGTTGCGGGAACCCATCATTATTCGTGTAGACAACATCTAAGATAATTGAGTTAACTGAGTAACTCCCCTGCCCCAGGTTATGATTAAAGGTTTTAAATCGCATATGAAAGAAAACTTCTACTCCTTAGGCTCAAAAGGGTTTAAGAGGGATTAACATCCTTATATCTCCACTGTTTAGGAATTGAAACAATGCCTGTACATCGTCAGCATAGTCTGTTCGAAAGCATCACTGTATGAGGTTGCGGTATCGTTTTCTTCATCCTCCCTCAAGAGGCATACAACTTTAGCAGGAGTCGGGTATCACAAAACATATGCAAAGTAAAGATGCAGTTTAAAATGAGTGATAGCGAAATAATTTATTCAAGACAAACATATGCAATGCACTGATGATGATTATTAAAACAGATAATGTCTATCATGAGTTGAATGTTTAAACAAACAAGAAATAAATTGCAAATGAAAGGAAAGCTAATGACCCAATAGTTCATCCTTTTAGACATTAGTTAGTCTCGTCATGATTAGGCATGGGAGCAGTGCTCACCTTGGGGTTCTCAGGAATGTTTAATTTCCCCATCATCGATCATGTCTTGGATCTTATTCTTTAATGCCCAGAGCTATTGGTATCGTGCCTGGGACTATTGGAATGGTAGGCACGTCGCATGTTTGGATTGTGTTTGGCAGAGGAAGTGTTGATGTGTTGAGGAGGATCCCTCCCAGTAATCATTCGTGCCTTCAACAGATGTTGCATTGCCTGATCTAATGACATGTTAATTTTGGTGAATTGACGCTTAGGTGCGTCTGGCTTGCGTCGTTATTGTGGAACTGGTGTAGAGATTCAGAGTATCCAGGGTTCGAGCTTCCGGAATGTGTATCTGATGAGAATGTTTCAGAATGTCTGAAGTTCGAGCTTCCGGAATGTATATCTGATTGGAATGTTTCAGAAGTCTGGGGGTCAAGCTTCCAGAATGTTCATCTGATTGGAATTTTCAGAATGTCCGGGGTTCGAGCTTCCGGAATGTATATCTGATTGGAATGTTTCAGAAGTCTGGGGGTTAAGCTTCCAGAATGTTCATCTGATTGGAACTTTCAGAATGTCCGGGGTTCGAGCTTCCGGAATGTATATCTGATAAGGTGTCTTCAAAATGTCTGGAGGGATATGCTTTCCAGAGTATATATCTGATATAGATTGATTTGTTGATGGTATTTGTCTGACCAGTTGGTCGCCATTAGAAATTAAACCGATCGCAGCTTCGTCTGAAGAATCTTGGCTTTCGTCCTTGAACGTTCTTCTTTGGGAATCAAGCTCACCATATCGAGTGGGTCATCGCCTCTAATTCGGGGTACTTCTGGATTGGAAGGTACATGGCTAGAGGAAAATAAATCCTCTTGCCCCTTGATAGGTACTGAGTCTCTGAATCGGAAGGTACGTGGCCAGAGGAAAATAAATCCTCTTGCCCCTTGATGAGAATTTAGTCCTTTGAGAAGGGCACCTGCAATTGTACGCCCTAAATTTTCAAGATCCTTGAAAGGGTTAGTTAACACGTGATGTTATGATTTTAGGATGTCATGATGTCATGCGAACGTAATACAATAGGTAAAGCATAAGGTAATAAGGACGAATGTCCTACAAGTAAATCCTGCAAGGAAATAGAAGGGTTAGTAGCACACACAAGCAAGTCACATAAATGTCCTTAGGTTTAAGGCTTGCATGGAGTTTTGTTAGAACAAGATTTGTTCTGATCAATTATCTTAGTTTTGATGATAACAATAATATGAATTTTGCTTAAGATAATATGGTACTCTAATCCAATGCAATTTCCCTTTCAGGAAATATATATAAAGAGTACGCATAATTCAGCGCTCAGAAGCTTTGTCTCAAAGGGTTCAGCATGCAACATCAGAACATGGTCTGGCAAGACATCAGAAGATGGTCGAAGCAGAATCAGAACATGGGTCTATGGAAGCATCAGAAGAACAAGAGATCAGAAGCACTGAAGCTCAGAAGATGGTATCACGCTCAGAAGCACTTCAAGGTCAGAAGATCAGAAGATGCTATGCACTAAGCTGTTTGACTCTGATGATATTCAAACGTTGTATTCACAAACATCAGATCAGAAGAAAGTACAAGTGGCAAGCTACGCTGACTGACAAAAGGAACGTTAAAAGCTATTAAAGGCTACGTCAGTAGACACAGCGTGAACAAGGCTCGAGGTAGTTGACAAAAGCGTATAACATTAAATGCGATGCTGTACGGAACACGCAAAGCATTAAATGCATTCAACGGTCATCTTCTCCAACGCCTATAAATATGAAGTTCTGATGAGAAGCAAGGTTAACGATTCTGCACCAAAACAACTTATATCAAACTTGCTGAAACGCTGTTCAAATCAAAACTCAGAATCTTCATCTTCATCAAAGCTCACTACATTGCTGTTGTAATATTTTAGTGAGATTAAGCTTAAAAGATTAAGAGAAATATCACAGTTGTGATTATCGCTTTTAAGAAGCATTTGTAAACTCTTAGAATTACATTAAGTTGTAAGGAACTAGAGTGATCGTGTTGATCAGAATACTCTAGGAAGTCTTAGGAGTGAACTAAGCAGATTGTAACTAGAGTGATCGTGTTGATCAGTAGACTCTAGAAAAGTCTTAGAGGGTATCTAAGCAGTTGTTCCTGGAGTGATCAGTGTGTGATCAGAAGACTCTGGAAGACTTAGTTGCGGACTAAGTGGAAAACCATTGTAATCCGTGCGATTAGTGGATTAAATCCTCAGTTGAGGTAAATCATCTCTGCGGGGGTGGACTGGAGTAGTTTAGTTAACAACGAACCAGGATAAAAATAACTGTGCAATTTATTTTTATCTGTCAAGTTTTTTAAAGCTACACTTATTCAAACCCCCCCCTTTCTAAGTGTTTTTCTATCCTTCAATTGGCATCAGAGCGCCGGTTCTAAGGTGCAAGCACTTAACCGTGTTTAGAAAAGATTCAGGAAGAGAAAAACGCTTCAGTAAAAGATGGTTGATGAAAGTGAAAAGACTACATCTACATCTGGCTCTGCTGAGCAATACAACGGTAACAATGGTTATACTAGACCGCCGGTATTTGATGGTGAAAACTTTGAATACTGGAAAGATAAACTGGAAAGTTACTTTCTGGGTCTAGATGGTGATCTATGGGATCTTCTGATGGATGGTTACAAACATCCTGTAAATGCCAGAGGCGTAAAGCTGACAAGGCAAGAAATGGATGATGATCAGAAAAAGCTTTTCAGGAATCATCATAAATGCAGAACTGTTTTGCTGAATGCTATCTCTCATGCTGAGTATGAGAAGATATCTAACAGGGAAACGGCCTATGACATATATGAGTCCTTGAAAATGACTCATGAAGGAAATGCTCAAGTCAAGGAGACTAAAGCTCTAGCTTTAATCCAGAAGTATGAAGCCTTCAAGATGGAGGATGATGAAGACATTGAAAAGATGTTTTCAAGATTTCAAACTCTTACTGCTGGATTGAGAGTTCTTGACAAGGGATACACCAAGGCTGATCACGTAAAGAAGATCATCAGAAGCTTACCCAGAAGATGGGGTCCTATGGTGACTGCATTCAAGATTGCAAAGAATCTGAATGAAGTTTCTCTGGAAGAGCTCATCAGTGCCTTGAGAAGTCATGAAATAGAGCTGGACGCAAATGAGCCTCAAAAGAAAGGTAAGTCTATTGCATTAAAATCTAATATCAAGAAATGCACTAACGCCTTTCAGGCCAGAGAAGAAGATCCTGAAGAATCAGAATCTGAAGAAGAAGATGAACTGTCCCTGATCTCCAGAAGGCTAAATCAACTCTGGAAGACCAAGCAAAGGAAGTTCAGAGGCTTCAGAAGTTCAAAGAAATTTGAACGTGGAGAATCTTCTGATGATAGAAGATTTGACAAGAAGAAGGTCATGTGCTATGAATGCAATGAGCCTGGACACTACAAGAACGAATGTCCAAATCTTCAGAAGGAAAGTCCCAAGAAAAAGTTTCATAAGAAGAAAGGTCTTATGGCAACCTGGGATGAGTCAGAAGATGATTCAGAAGATGAGCAGGCCAACTGTGCGCTGATGGCGACAGAAGATGACGGATCAGAATCTACATCAGAATCAGATTCTGAAGAGGTATTTTCTGAACTTACTAGAGATGAGTTAGTTTCCGGTCTAACTGAACTTCTGGAACTCAAGTCTCAGATTAGTCTCAAATACAAAAAGCTGAAAAAGCAATTTGAATTTGAAACAAAGAAGCTTGAGTTGGAGAATTCTGAATTAAAAGAAAAACTTTTAAAATTATCCAATAATGTTGGATCTCCTTCTGATTCAGAAAAATCCACTCCTAGTCTAAACCATATTCTGAAAGAATATGATTTAAGTTTCAGGAAGTTCTTATCTAGAAGTATTGGCAGAAGTCAGCTAGCTTCTATGATATATGCTGTGTCTGGAAACAAAAGAGTAGGCATTGGTTTTGAGGGTGAAACCCCATACAAACTTGAACCTGTTGATGAAATGAAAATCACATACAAGCCATTGTATGATCAGTTCAAGTATGGCCACTCCCATGATATTAGGCACACTTCACATGCTCAAAGTTTTCACATAACACACACCAAAAAGCATGTGACACAACCTAGGAAATATCATGAAACTCACATTAAGAACTATCATGCTGTTCCTCCTATTGCTTACAATGTTAAACCCAAGTTCAATCAGAACTTGAGGAGAACTAACAAGAAAGGACCCAAGAAAATGTGGGTACCTAAGGATAAGATTATTCCTATTGCAGATATCCTTGACTGCAAAAAGGACAAAGCACAACATGTCATGGTACCTGGACTCTGGATGCTCGCGACACATGACAGGAAGAAGGTCTATGTTCCAAGACCTGGTGCTTAAGTCTGGAGGAGAAGTCAAGTTTGGAGGAGATCAGAAGGGCAAGATAATTGGCTCTGGAACTATAAAGTCTGGTAACTCTCCTTCCATTTCTAATGTACTTCTTGTAGAAGGATTAACACATAACCTCTTATCTATCAGTCAATTGAGTGACAATGGTTATGATATAATCTTTAATCAAGAGTCTTGCAAGGCTGTAAATCAGAAGGATGGCTCAATCCTATTTACAGGCAAGAGGAAGAACAACATTTATAAGACAGATCTGCAAGATCTTATGAGTCAGAAGGTGACTTGTCTTATGTCTGTTTCTGAAGAGCAGTGGGTCTGGCACAGAAGATTAGGTCATGCTAGTTTGAGAAAGATTTCTCAGATTAACAAACTGAATCTGGTCAGAGGACTCCCTAATCTGAAATTCAAATCAGATGCTCTTTGTGAAGCATGTCAGAAGGGCAAGTTCTCCAAACCTGCATTCAAGTCCAAGAATGTTGTTTCTACCTCAAGGCCATTAGAACTCTTGCACATTGATCTGTTTGGCCCAGTCAAAACAGCATCTGTCAGAGGGAAGAAATATGGATTAGTCATCGTAGATGATTATAGCCGCTGGACTTGGGTAAAATTCTTAAAACACAAGGATGAGACTCATTCAGTGTTCTTTGATTTCTGCATTCAGATTCAATCTGAAAAAGAGTGTAAAATCATAAAGGTTAGAAGTGATCATGGTGGTGAATTTGAGAACAGATCCTTTGAAGAGTTCTTCAAAGAAAATGGTATTGCCCATGATTTCTCTTGTCCTAGAACTCCACAGCAAAATGGGGTTGTAGAACGAAAGAATAGGACTCTGCAAGAAATGGCCAGAACCATGATCAATGAAACCAATATGGCTAAGCATTTCTGGGCAGAAGCAATAAACACTGCTTGCTATATTCAGAATAGAATCTCTATCAGACCTATTCTAAATAAGACTCCCTATGAATTGTGGAAGAATAGAAAGCCCAACATTTCATATTTCCATCCTTTTGGATGTGTATGCTTTATTCTGAACACTAAAGATCATCTTGGTAAGTTTGATTCCAAAGTACAAAAATGTTTCCTTCTTGGATATTCTGAATGCTCTAAAGGCTACAGAGTATACAATACTGAAACATTGATTGTAGAAGAATCAATCAATATCAGGTTTGATGATAAGCTTGGTTCTGAAAAACCAAAGCAGTTTGATAATTTTGCAGATTGTGATATTGATATATCAAAAGTTGTTGAGCCAAGAAGCAACGCATCAGAAGCAGAGCTCCTCAGAAGCAAAGAACCTGAAGATCAAGTATCAGCTTCTCTGGAGGATCTAAGCATTTCTGAAGAACCATCTGTCAGAAGATCATCCAGACTCATCTCTGGTCATTCAGAAGATGTCATTCTTGGAAAGAAGGATGATCCAATCAGAACAAGAGCATTCCTTAAGAACAATGCAGACTGTCAATTAGGTCTTGTATCTTTGATCGAGCCAACTTCTGTTGATCATGCTCTAGAAGATCCAGACTGGATAATTGCTATGCAAGAAGAACTGAATCACTTTACAAGGAATGATGTTTGGGATCTTGTTCCTAGACCAGATGGATTCAATATAATTGGCACAAAATGGGTCTTCAGAAACAAGCTCAGTGAGAAAGGTGAAGTGGTAAGAAACAAAGCCAGACTGGTGGCTCAGGGTTATAGTCAGCAAGAAGGGATTGATTATACAGAAACCTTTGCACCAGTGGCCAGGTTAGAATCTATTCGTCTATTAATTTGTTTTGCCACTCAACATAACATCACTCTTTATCAGATGGATGTCAAGAGTGCCTTCTTAAATGGTTATATAGATGAAGAAGTTTATGTCCATCAACCTCCTGGTTTTGAAGACTCTATGTCTCCTAATCATGTTTTTAAACTTAAGAAATCATTGTATGGATTGAAACAGGCTCCCAGAGCTTGGTATGAACGCTTAAGTTCTTTCCTTCTGGATAATGGTTTCACTAGAGGAAAAGTGGACACTACTCTCTTTTGTAAAACCTTTAAAAGGGATATTTTAATTTGTCAAATATATGTAGATGATATTATTTTTGGAACATCTAATGCTACACTTGGAAAGGAGTTTGCTAAGTCTATGCAGGCTGAGTTTGAAATGAGCATGATGGGAGAACTCAAGTATTTCCTCGGAATACAAATAAATCCAACATTAGAAGGAACGTATGTTCACCAAACCAAGTATGTGAAGGAACTTCTGAAGAAGTTTAATCTTCTAGACTGCAAAGAAGCCAAAACTCCTATGCATCCAACATGCATCCTAGGTAAGGATGAGGTAAGTAAGAAGGTAGATCAGAAGTTATACAGAGGTATGATTGGATCTCTTCTATATCTGACTGCTTCTAGACCTGACATTCTGTTCAGTGTTTGTTTGTGTGCTAGATTCCAATCAGATCCTAGAGAATCTCATTTAACTGCTGTTAAGAGAATTCTAAGGTATCTGAAAGGTACTACTAATGTTGGCTTAGTTTACAGAAAATCTAAAGAATACAACTTAGTAGGATTCTGCGATGCTGACTATGCTGGAGACAGAATTGAAAGAAAAAGTACTTCAGGAAGTTGCCAATTTCTTGGAAGTCATTTGATCTCCTGGTACAGCAAGAAGCAAGCAACTATTGCTCTATCAACAACAGAAGCAGAATATGTCGCTGCTGCTGGCTGTAGTACACAGATGCTCTGGATGAAGAGTCAGTTAGAAGATTATCAGATATTTGAGAGTAACATTCCTATATTCTGTGATAATACTTCTGCTATATGTTTATCTAAGAATCCTATTCTTCATTCAAAAGCTAAACATATTGAGATTAAACATCATTTCATAAGGGACTATGTTCAGAAGGGTGTTATATCTTTAAACTTTGTTGATACAGACCATCAATGGGCTGATATCTTTACAAAACCCCTGGCTGAAGATAGGTTTAAGTTCATTCTGAAGAACATCAGTATGGATTTATGCCCAGAATGAGAAGATGAGAAGTTCTTATGTATGAGTAACTTCTGAAATGAAAATGGATTATTTTTATATATCAGAAGTTCTGATTGAAATCTTTTAGAAATTATGATTCGGTTATTACTAACGTTTCATTGTCTAAGTTGATTCAGAACCTCTTTTAAAGCAAAACAGCTGTTACGTTTTTATCTCGGGATGGTAAACCTGTCGTTACTATTCATGGATAAGCGCGCGTGCAGTTGAAGGGACACCGACCATAGGTAACTGTGCTAGTCATCTCATTTGTCTTTATTATCTCTCCTCACGTCACGTAACATTAAATGCTTTTCATCATTCGTTTCATTTTATTTCTTTTTAAATACTCTTCAAACACTTCTCCTTCCCTCTCATATTTTCTCTATTCACTCTATCTTTTTGCATTCATATCAAACCCTACCTGTTCAGTTTCTGCAAACCCATCATGAACTCTTCATCAAGCCCAGGAAATAATGAAAATGATCAAAACAACAAAAGAAAAGCTGTTGAAACATCACCTTCCAAACCCAAAAAGATCAAAATCACCTATGATCCTCTCAAAGTGAATCCTTTCGAAGCAATGTTGTCTGGAAACTATTCTAGACGTGTGTTTCATCCTCCTGGTGAAAGCCCTCCATCATCTCCATCTTCTTCCTCATCTTTCGACCTTCAAGACTCAGCTTCCTCTTCATCTAACCTTTCCTCTCCCTTAATCTCTTCTGAAGAAATCTCTTCATCTTCACCCACTGAGAATGTTGTCTCTGGTAAAGATGGTGGAAGATCTGCATCAGGACCAAGTCTCCCTGATCCCTCGCCTGAAAGCCCAAGAAGCAGTCAATGAGGCGTTTCACTCCTTCATGGCATGCTGGCACAGACGTTGTCTTAGCTAGGGTCCTAGGATTTGGTCTTAGTAGTTTTATTTTCCTTGTTGCATCTGCTTGTTAAACATCTTCTTGTAATATCTTTTGATTATCAATGAAAAATTTCCTTGCTTTTACATTCCAGTTGTTTTTTATTTGTCGTTTTATACATCTGAATCGTTTTGAAATATTCTTTTTGATGTTATGACAAAAAGGGGGAGAAGATAAATGATAAATGATTTGATTAAATCTATCAGTTGCTGGGTAAAGCTCCCACACATTCACTAACAAGAACTGCAAGTTCTATATGGTTTAAGTGTTTTGCAGGTATACTGAAGAGAATCTTCAAAGCAAACACAAGAAGCAAAACCATGGAAACTGAAGCAAGCCGAGTGCTGTCAAGCTTCAGAAATCAGAAGCAAGAAAGAAGAATGAATCAGAAGCACTGATAATAGAATTTGATCTATATTTGTCTATTTATTCTGACAAAATTCTATTTGCTCTGATACATATAATGTTATGGCTCTGATACATTATTTGCTCTGATACATTATTTCAGCCTATATGGCTCTGATTCATATAATGTGTTTAAACATACATTTTATGTTCTAACTCGTTCATGCTGACTTTTGTCGTTTAGTTTTTGTTCTGTAACATTTCAGGATGTAGAGATGCTCAGATGATGCTCTGGTACATTCAACAATGTTCTGATACAAATCTAGCATGAAGTGATGTTGGTAGAAATTCAAAGCTCTGAAGCTATCCGAGGGAAGCAGAAATCAGAAGCTGCGAATGTTCTAAAGATCCAGAAAACTCTAGTTCTGAAGCTGTCCTAGATGGAAGCAGGAATCAGAAGCTGTGAGTGTTCTAAGGATCTAAAGAAATTCTAGTTCTGAAGCTGTCCAATGGAAGCAGAAGTCAGAAGCTATGAATTCTCTGAAGACAAAAGCTTATATGATCGTCTCTACCGAAATAATCAGGGAAGTCTTTTATTAAAGTTCTTCGAGTATTTATTTCAGGGGGAGATTATTTATCTCAGGGGGAGATTGTTAATCTCAGGGGGAGACATATTCATATGCTTATGCTATAGCTGTGTAATTTGTCTTTTGCCGTCTGTTCTTTCTGATCGCAAATTCATATCATTTATATATGTTTTTGTCATCATCAAAAAGGGGGAGATTGTTAGAACAAGATTTGTTCTGATCAATTATCTTAGTTTTGATGATAACAATAATATGAATTTTGCTTAAGATAATATGGTACTCTAATCCAATGCAATTTCCCTTTCAGGAAATATATATAAAGAGTACGCATAATTCAGCGCTCAGAAGCTTTGTCTCAAAGGGTTTAGCATGCAACATCAGAACATGGTCTGGCAAGACATCAGAAGATGGTCGAAGCAGAATCAGAACATGGGTCTATGGAAGCATCAGAAGAACAAGAGATCAGAAGCACTGAAGCTCAGAAGATGGTATCACGCTCAGAAGCACTTCAAGGTCAGAAGATCAGAAGATGCTATGCACTAAGCTGTTTGACTCTGATGATATTCAAACGTTGTATTCACAAACATCAGATCAGAAGAAAGTACAAGTGGCAAGCTACGCTGACTGACAAAAGGAACGTTAAAAGCTATTAAAGGCTACGTCAGTAGACACAGCGTGAACAAGGCTCGAGGTAGTTGACAAAAGCGTATAACATTAAATGCGATGCTGTACGGAACACGCAAAGCATTAAATGCATTCAACGGTCATCTTCTCCAACGCCTATAAATATGAAGTTCTGATGAGAAGCAAGGTTAACGATTCTGCACCAAAACAACTTATATCAAACTTGCTGAAACGCTGTTCAAATCAAAACTCAGAATCTTCATCTTCATCAAAGCTCACTACATTGCTGTTGTAATATTTTAGTGAGATTAAGCTTAAACGATTAAGAGAAATATCACAGTTTTGATTATCGCTTTTAAGAAGCATTTGTAAACTCTTAGAATTACATTAAGTTGTAAGGAACTAGAGTGATCGTGTTGATCAGAATACTCTAGGAAGTCTTAGGAGTGAACTAAGCAGATTGTAACTAGAGTGATCGTGTTGATCAGTAGACTCTAGAAAAGTCTTAGAGGGTATCTAAGCAGTTGTTCCTGGAGTGATCAGTGTGTGATCAGAAGACTCTGGAAGACTTAGTTGCGGACTAAGTGGAAAACCATTGTAATCCGTGCGATTAGTGGATTAAATCCTCAGTTGAGGTAAATCATCTCTGCGGGGGTGGACTGGAGTAGTTTTGTTAACAACGAACCAGGATAAAAATAACTGTGCAATTTATTTTTATCTGTCAAGTTTTTTAAAGCTACACTTATTCAAACCCCCCCTTTCTAAGTGTTTTTCTATCCTTCAAGTTTGACTAGGTAACTACCCTTCCCCAAAGGTACTTCTATGGATAAAGAGAAATCAGCAATGGGTTCTACCAGTTATTCAGAATTGTCAGCCCTTCTAAAGCACCCTCGGACATGACGCATTTGCACCATGCAATGATACTTTGAGAGAGAACCTATCTGAATTGTAGCATCGGGTAGCGACTAGTTCTCAACATTTGTCAAGAGTAGTCCCCCCACTACGTTCCTAAGGGCCAAGATGGGTTAAAGGGTAACTAAAGGTCCTTGAGCTCCGGCGAACCCACAGGCACATGCATAGACCTCCCTCATTTGAGAAAGGTGTGCATATGGCTATGGAGTCCTAACTCAAGCGTGAACTTCATATTGACTCATCTCCCACATATGCGAAAGAGGTCGCCATGACTATGCCACTCCTAACCTTAAGTATTCTTGAATCCGGGAATAGGATTCGTCCTTCATTTAATTCCCATAGCGCCCCTGAAAAATAAAACAAACAAAGCAAACAATAGAAAACATTTAAGTGAATCCTAAACTTTTAAGGTAACCCCTCTTTTATTTGAAAATCCCTAGCAGAGTCGCCAGTTCTATAATACGGTGAATTGACTTTATTTGAAATGTCGCGGATAGCAAGAGTCGCCACCGACTTTTATTTTATCCAATTAGGAAAGGCTAAAAGAACAGGAAAAGACCTTTTGAAAAGACTTTGAGTTCGGGGGGGTAGGTTATACAAAGGGAAGGTGTTAGGCACCCTTTGCATCCATAGTTTTCCATGGGCTCTTAATTGCTTTGCTCTTTTGAAAGAAAAAAAGAAGAAGAAGAAAACAAGGATTTTAGCTTGTAAATGAGCGTAGCCTTGAGAGTGTTTAGAAAATAGAGTAGAAAAAGATTTTTAGAGCAAGGCAATTAGGAGCAATTACCTGGTTAGATGAAAAATGTTCTTTAGCCTTTCAGGGCTATCCCTGCCATAGGAGGGCAAGGAAGTCCTTTGATTTGGAGGTTGAAGGGTCGTCGAATTATCGTTCGCCATAAGACTGTCCCTTGCCATAGAGGGGCAGGTAGTCTAAGGGAAAGATCAGAATAGCCATCTTCGTTAGGCAACCAGAGGATACCTCAGCACTTCGTAGGCAACTTCGAGGGACGAGGTCATATTTGGAGAATCAAAGGCAGCATCATTAGGGACTTATGACCTTTGAATGAACCGAGGGAAACCTTGCTGAGGTATCCTCGTATTCGAGGGACTTTGGCTATTCTGCATTAAACACAAGGCAACAGGCAACAAGCAACAAGCAACAAAAGAGGTTACCCCAAAATGTGTGTGGGTGCATCAATCATGTGATTGTATTCAAATATATTATCTTGTAGAGTTAGTGATTCTATATTAAATTCAGGGTTATCACTCCCTAGGATTACTAACCACACCATAATATAATATCACACGTTAAGTGCCTTCACGGCCACACAATACAATCTCGAAGCAGATACAATATTATGGGGAAGGGGAAAAAGAAACCAGTGGACCAGCAGTGCAAGAGGTTTGACATAAATAATAATTAAAGAAAGTAAATCAGATAGGTTTTAGGGTTACCGACTGTTGAGCTTGGACGATTGGCTAACCCTGAAAATTGGAAAAGGAAGAAATAAACAGAAAGTAGTAAGTGTATGGCTAATTCAATGACAATTAAGGCTAACCCTAATTTGATGAAAATAAAATAAAATAAAATAGAATGAATATTTAAAATAAATATGAAATAGGACTTAGCTTTTGATATGATCTGATATGGTTCGTAGTCGGGAGTAGCCTCGAGGTTAACCCTGAAAAATTGGCAAAGGCAGACAGAAAGGGAGGTGAGTGTAGGCGGAGTTCATTATATTTGAAGGCAAACCCTAATTTTAAATAAAATAACAAATATTTAAATAAGGGTTAAATCGGGACTTAGCTTCGTAATAGGCGAGGCGCATAGTCGGAAGGTATCTGATGATTGCCCTGAAAAATGCACAAAGAAATATTTTTTTCAGTGTATGGCTAATTCTCGCAAATCCTGATTAGGGCACAAGTTAACCATGATTAATAGAATAAAAACTAAGTGAATTAACTATTGATTTTACCCTAATTAATTAAATCGGAAAAAGTATGTTTACGATTAAATTATCTAATCCTAATAATCAATTTAATCAATTAATAAAAATATTAACCTAATTAAATATTTAAACAACTAAATTAAATTAATCATTTAATTATTTAAATCAATAAAGATTATTATTAATAGTTAAATTAATTTTTTAATTATAAAATAAAGATTATCAAAACAAATGGTTATGATTTTTTTATATAAAAGGAAAATTAAAAGAAGTTTTATTAATTAAACAAAAAAAAACTACTAAATAGAAAATAGTTATTGAATAAATAAAATAGATTGGAAATCTTAGCTTTGATTCAGTGCTACGCGTCTGGAAAGGAGCATGGTGCAGCTGCATCCTTACTAGCGTTGGATCGAGAGGGACAGTGATCTGAGGGCTGATGGACGTGGGTACACCATGGTCACACGCGAGGGAAAGGCACAGGATCCACAAACAAACCATAACACACATTTGTTAAAAAAAATAAGGAGTCTTCAGTGGGGTTCGAACCCCAGTTTCAGCCTTGGCGCCTTCACATGCTTGCCAACTCTTCCAGTTTCGTCCACTGCTTAACATATGATCAACAAGAAATATATATAAAAATAAATGCCCTGAAACTGACCAACCAAAACACGCGCGCTGGGAGACATATTCAAATTGAGCCAATGGGACGTCAACACCACATCATCTCCTTCACTGAAATAAAATCTCAGGCCTGGGCTATACCTACAGCAAAATTCGTGGCAATACGCTCTAGCGACGGTTGCGTTCGTCACCATAAACCCTGCAAAATCACAAACACTATACAAGAAAAGAAAAATCAAAAGTGAAGCCATGGATTAACTCGATTTGGTTTCCTGAACATGGTGGTACCATTAATTTGGTCTAATTCGGCCTAGAATGGGAACCCCTAATTTGGAACTTCTAAACCCTAGCCATGGTGTATTGATATACCTGCGCTTAAAACAAAATTGGACCACCCAGATAGCTTGCAAACTTCATTACAATCATAGATATATCATCAGAATATGTCAAAGACGCATGAATGTATGAAATCGAAAATTCAGAAAAAAAACACATAAAAACGTGAATGGTGACATTACAATTCAGCGCGTGTTGATTCGTTGCAAAGGGCTGGGATTGATCAGGAAGCTTCAAGGAATCGATTGGCACTCGTTTCTTGGTTTGGAATGATCAAAATCCTTGGTTGTTTGCTTTTGAAAGGGGACGGTTATTCTAGGTCTCCAAGAGCTCTCCAGCCTGCCAAAAAACTCCCCTTACGCCTTGGACATCTTATGACTATATAGTAGAGTCAATTAGGTTAAATCATTTGCATAAAATCTCTTTGAATCAAGATATTTGGAGATTGATTGAAACTTGATTGAATATCCTTCAAATTTTGGATTTTTTGCAAATTTGCCAAATTTCACTCTTTTTTGATGGATCTTATTTGGCACGAAATTACATTGATCATGGGTGTTATTGATGATTGAATTTGATCAATATAATATCTCCTAATCAAATCTTTGACTTTCTTTTGATTTTCATGAATTATGTCACTTTTAAATGCATGAAAAATCCATATAAAATCAAATAAAACTCAATAATTCGTGGGAGTTAGATGGGATGTCTTGATAACTTGGGCAACAAGATTGGGCCATAAAAAGTTGGGCCTCTTTGCAAGAAAATCCATTTTGAAGCTTTTTATCTCACATTTTTCCCTTTAAAATTGTCCAACTTTGACAAGGCATATCTCCCACAATTTTTAAGATATGGAGGAGTTCTAGGACTTTTTGGAAATCTCAAGATGTCCTCTACAAGCCACTTTGGAAGCTATTTTTCATTTGATCATTTTATCTTGATGATATTAGCTTTCACAAAAAACTGCTTTCGGTTAACTTTCAAAAAGGACCAATAATCGTTTGATCCATATCTCTCAAATGAAGAATTTTTAGACTTGGCATGTGAGAGACAAAATTGTAGAGAATTAAATTTCCTTCAAAATGAGCTTTGGATGGGAAATTTATGATGTTCCATGTGGGAGTTATGGCTGGTCAAAGTTCAGTTGACTTTCTCCTATGAAAACCATAATTTAGGAACTTTTGAATTTGTTGATTTTCTGATCTTTTCTTGATGAACCATGATCAATCCTTGATCAAATGGTGAATGATAATTCAAAATGAGGATGTTGACAAAAAATCAGGAGTTTTGACTGTACTTTGACCACAGTTGACTTTTAGGTCAAACTTGTCGACTGTTGATCTTTTAAGCAGTTGACTGTGCAATCTTGGGAACCAAGGCTTGAAAGTTGAGGTGGGGATCCTTTGAATCATATGAGAGGCCATAGGGTCCATTTGAGGCATCAGCAGTTGATTTCTCCTTGAGAAGAACAAAACCCTAGTTGGAGGGTAGTGGGTTAGGAGAGTGTGCATTCAATCAAGTATTGAGACTTTGATATTCAAGTGAGTTTAAGTATGAAAATATGGTGGGCAAATTTTGGGGTATGACACCTGTCGTAGTTTTGAGTTTTGTGGTTTGTAAGGCATTTTGAGTTGCCTGATCGAAGTGATGAAAATCCGTAGTTTGAAGGAATGTTTTAAGATTTGGGCGTACAACCCTGCTTTAATATGTTAGCGTTAGTTGCGATGATCAATAGCTTTGATCACCATAGTTAACGGATTGGAGGAAGGATTGCTAACCATTCTAATTGATAGATTCGATTATCACGAATAGCAAATAAATGTGTTTTTTATAATTTAAATTATTTATTTAATCTTATCGTTATCCCTCATAATCAATAGATTTGATTATTACACGATAATGAATTTCATTATTGTATTTTATTATTTTTTATTTCTCGCCAATGCGATCATTAGATATGATCGGATCGAAGAGAAAATTAACTAAGGATCAGTGGATTATTAACCATTGCGACCGATTAATTCAGTTGGAACGAATAATAAATATAATCCTAATATTTTGGCCAAATGGCCAGTGCGATGGGGCAAACCCTAATGCATTGATAAATTTCTAGGGTTTTTGTGATCTCTTATTGGTTTAAACCTGATTAAATAAATTAAATCAGACAACCAAAATAAATCGGGGAAATACTTCTAAATCCTAATTACTAGCCTAATCATAATTTAGTTATATTATTAATTTAATTGGATTAAATATAATTCATTAATTTCTAATCTAAACAATTAAATAATAAAGAAAATAGAAACATATAATAACACCTGGGCAGAAATCCTGTGTTGTTGGCTCTTGAGTGTTCATGGTAGGTCTCAAGCTTTATACGCGTTAGATCTGATCTGTGCATGATCCAATGGTTGCTGAATTGAAGGCGCACGGTAAACTCTATGGGTGATGTGCAGGAGATCTATAGCAGATATTTGTTGAAAAAATAACAACAGGGCCATGGATCGAACCCTGGACCCTTGGATGGAACATCAGCGCGCTTGCCACTCTCACCAGACGTTTCAACTGTTGGACTAATGCAAACAAAAGATATTATATGAAAATGTATTAATTAAACAAAAAAGGGCGCGCGTTTGGAATGGCCCAATCGCCAGGTGACACGCCTTCATCTTCAAGCTCAGGATCTGCAACTCACATTTTTATTTGCTACGAATCTGCCATGAATTTGCGGCGACTCCATCCGTAGCAAACTTAACCTGCAATTACAAAACCACATACACACAACAAAAATCCAAACTGAGACCATGGTTGCGACCGTCTTGGCCATACGTACACAATAACACATGCGTTAAGCCCCAATTCCTCCTAAATCAAGAATCCCTAATTTAAAAGGGGTAAACCCTAACATGGTGATACGTTATATATGCGTGCAACAGTCAAATTGATAGCCCAGAAAGATTCAGTGCGTCAAAACAAACCAATATATATATATATATATATATATATATATATATATATTCAAAACATGATTATGACTGGTGAATTAACGGAGTCGACTCTTGAAAGAAACACACAATTCGTGAGCTGTGGGACTCGATTCTGAATGCTTTGGCTATGGATGATGATTGAGATCGCTTCAGAAAAACCCCAGGAACATGTTCGGATCCACAAATCCTCTTAAACCAACCTCCAATTCCAAAACCGAATTGCTCTCTTTCTTTGATTTTTTTTAGAGCTTCAACAATATTTTTAGGGCTGCAAAACCTTATCACCTCTTTCCCTTGATCTGAGCTTTGAGAATATATATGTAGAGGACGAATTAGGGTTTGAAATTTTTAAGAAAACATCAATCATTGATTGTGAAAATATGATATGATCTTTTGCACCACATCTTTCTATTCTTGGCTCCCATTCTATTTCTTGCACTTTCCACGTTTTGGATGCCCCACAATATTGATTTGAATTAATAAAAATCTTAACAAATCCAATATAAAGTCCTTTATGATTTTACTTGATTTAATTTGTATTTAAGTGAATAAATCCATAATTAAATAAAATAAAAATCACTAAATAGGCAAGGATTGGTTTATAGGCTTCCCATAAGCCCATAAACACGTGGGGAACTCAAATATGGAGGCCCAATACTCAAAAGTTCCATAATTCTCATTTGAGATTTCATGCCTTTTTTTAAAAATTGCTCAACTTCAACACTGCGTATCTCTCTTGACTTTAATCCTATGGAGGTGTTCTTGATCATTTTAGAAAGCTTAAAGAGTCCTCTAAATGAACCTTTTGGTTTCATCTCAATTGAAGCTTCCATGCTCAAGTTATGAGCTTTCACCCAAATGGTGTTTTTGTTGACTTTTAAAAGGAACTATAATCTATTGGATCATGTCTCTTGAATGAAGCATTTTTGGCCTTGGCTTATGAGAGAAAAAGTTGTAGAGAATCAAATTTCCTTCAAAATAGGCTTTGGTTGGGAAATTTTTGATGCTCTGTGTGAAAGTTATGGCCAGTCAAAGTTTAGTTGACTTTCTCCTTAAAAACCCTAATTTGAACCTTTTGACTTTGTTCATTTATGAGTTTTTATTAATGGATCATGATCAACCTTTGATCAAATGATGGATACAACCTCATATACTTGATGTTTACCAAAAATCTCGAAGTTTGACTGTATTTTGACTATAGTTGACTTTTAGGTCAACACAGTCGATTATAGATCATCTAAACCATTGAATGAGCAATCCTTGGAATAGAAGCTTGACTTTTGACATGGAGATGCTTGGAGACATATGATACACCTTGAGATCCATTTTAGGCTTTAGAGATTCAAACTCTTTCGATAAAGTGCAAACCCTAATTTTGAATAGGAGAGAGTGACTTGAGAAAACCCTTGAACCTCGAGTAATTAAAGATGAAATGAGGAGAGCAAATTTTGGGGTATGACAGACTTCATCAGAGACTTCAAAACTGGATCCTCTCTTCTTTTCGCTGGACCCTTTTGGTTACTGCAGCTATAACTTAATGCTACATTTGAGGCTTTCCTTCCGAATAAAGGCGTTATTGATAAGACAGACATAGCTATTCGGAACCGAACAGTCGAGGGGACAAGACTTGCTCACCTAACTCCCCTAGAAGAAGGAGGAAAACTACATGAATCCTTTCGATCATATGTCATGATGTTCGCTAAACGCTACCACTTTAGCCCTTCGATGGCTCCATTTGTGAGGAGAGAAATAGGTCCCGAATGGTCCACACAAAAGTTTCCTGCAATTTCTCCAGATCAACAAGCTGAATCAATGGCTATTTGGGAAGCTTTTCTAACTCCTAAATTATTGTATCATCGACTGCGGATGCCAAAAAGCCATTGTTGCCTTCTTCGCTATCAACCCAATCTTTTATCGAGGCAATTCGGGTTGGTTCAGCTCAAACCCAAATGCATGTATGATAAAAGGAGCCATATGTGCCTACATACTATGCACTCATCTGAAGACAATTATTAGTCAAAAATTTCCAGATACGTTGGCATCACGACCCTTTCTCCTATCTCTTTCGAACCCGCTTTTTACTCCACTATAGATTTTCATCAGTGGTGGAAAGAGTATTATGACAACCAGGTCTTCGATGCCACTAGCCTTTCGCAAGAACTAACTGAAGCTTTTGGTGACGTGCAAGAGAGCTTCAAAAAAGGTACTTCGATGCATATTAAAGAAATTCAAGCTTTTCAAAATACTTTGAAACTATCTATAGACCCAACAATCTTAGCCGGACCGTTCGTGAAGCTGCAATTACTTTACGCGAAAAGCTTTCTAATAAATTGGATAAGTTGAAATCGCCAACGTATGTTCGACCTGAACAGCGTTATGAAGTGGCTTTCAAACTATATCCTCAAAAATTCCCTCCACTACCTAGTGCTGACTTTGGTGTGGCTTTAGGCCCTTCTTTTCCAGACTGGTTTGTATGTGGGAATGTCCCCAAAATTCTTTGCGAACAATCCAAAAAATGCACTGAACGAGTGCATCCGACTAAGCATACCTTGGATAATTTCAAAGTACATCTTCATATAAGTCTCGAGCACGTTCGTGTTCTGACTCCAATACCTGAAGGTTGGGGACTGGATAATCTTTCGATTAGAACTCTCCCTCTTCTTCTTTATACTAACTTGTTTTTGTCTTGTTTATAGCTTTGAGCCAAAAGAAAGGTATCAAAGACGCTCCTGCACGTAAGGCCACTGCAGCTTCGAAAGGCAAAAAATCTAGTGGTGATGATTCCACAGATACTGGCAAAAAACTAGTGGTAAGCCTTCTTACTCTCTAATTTATGCCTTTATTTTGAATGGTATCTAAGTTTTCGACATAAATATTTCCAGAGTACCAAACCTCCACTAACTCCCAAACGGAAGGCCTCGACTACCAGTGCCATGGTTGCTTCAGACGATGAGGATGGATCTCCCCCTCATACTAGATAAGTGGCAAAGAAAAGACAGAGAGTTACCGTCTCTTCAGTGAGGGGAAAAGGATCTGGGACCTCAAAACCTGTATCTTCAAGTGACAAAGTGCTTTCAGACGAACAACCTCTAAAGGTAGCTGGAAATGCTCTTGTTGTCGAAAGCCATAATTCGAGCCCAGATAATATCCCAACAAAGGTACCGGATCTTGTCTTTTATCAATTTATTGCACTTTTCAACTTAACTTTTAATGCTAAGTTTAAATTTTCCTGAATTTGTAGGATGATGTAGGCACTGCTACGTCTGATCTGAAAACGTCAGATTTTTCTCTTGATACTGATTACCTTCAAGGTATATCCTTATGTTCCTTACGTCTAACAATTTCTCTCGTAACTTTTGTTTTGACGTGTTGTAGTTTTATGGCAGGCACTTTCCAACGAAATTCTCCTGTCCTCTCTCCAGTTCTCGAAGATGATGAGCCTTCCACCAAAGTTCCTTCCACTGAGCATACTGAACGCATTCACTCGAATGATTTATCTCCAATCATTAATCAAGATGATGTGGTGGAAGATAATCCCCAGTTATCTAATACTGGTGAAGTGGTTAAACAATCTACGGGAAGTGATGAGACTAACCCTGAAAATGAAAATAGAGACGAAGCCTCTAGCAAACCTCAACCAAGAGACAAAGAGAATCAACCCTTTAGGAAAATCGTTGTTCATGCAACTACTTCGACTAATGCCCCTCCCGTACTCTCTTCAGCTGAATTGGGGCAACTCAAGACTACTAACCCTGCTAGCTTTCTTAAGGCTATGATGAACACGATGAATGTTTCGCCTGTCATAGATGGAGCTTCTTCGATCATCTTCGTGGATAGTGGTACAAAACCTGATAACAAAAACCTTCTTCACAAAATAAAGGAGATTTTTTTTGGAACTGATCTTATCGATGCTCTGAGGAAGGATGCCACCAGCTGTTTCGGACTGAAAAATCTTCTTAAGAAGGTGGATTTGCTTAATTTTTCTGACGAGATTTCGCAAGTGATTGTTTTGTTAGGTCTCTTACT
Source organism: Vicia villosa (assembly GCF_029867415.1). Lineage (NCBI taxonomy): Eukaryota > Viridiplantae > Streptophyta > Magnoliopsida > Fabales > Fabaceae > Vicia > Vicia villosa. The sequence continues at coordinate 103,718 of NW_026706183.1, read as the reverse complement.
TGACCAACTTCAATCAGACACCCTTCGAAAGCAAAAAGTTAACCAGAAGCTAAGTACGAAGGTAGCCACCCAAACTTCTTCATGGAAAGCTGCTACTGAGTCATCTATCAAAGTTGACACTGTGGAGCTCGAGCATTCGAAGTATCAGCAAGAGTATGAGACCTGTGGGACGAACATCAATTCTTGGGAAAAAGAGATTGAACGTCTTCGAGGGAAGGTGAGAATTGCAAAGGAACGTTAGGAGGAAATCCAACAACTAAAACGAAAAGAGATGGATGAAGTGGTACAAGTGGGCATTCGTCATATCGAAATGGCTCAGAAGCTGGGGCCGGAGTTCGAAGAGTTGAAGAAATAGCAAGCCACAATCGACCGTCGTCTGTCCACATTGGCCTCTCAGTATTCCAACATGAAGAACAATCTTCCTGAGGATTTTGACTAATTGTAATAGTCTTTTAGAATGCTTTTCGACTGTTTACCCTTCTTTTGTAATCGAACTCATTAACAAATATATACATCTTGTCTTGACTATATATTTTTATTATGTAATATCACGAGCAATGTTTTCTCAGCCAATTTTCTATTCAATATACTTCCTTTCTTAGCCATTATTGTTGCCTCGATAGCATATACACGCAACATAATTACCCTTCACAGCCATTGCGCCTTTGATTTGACGTTCCAACTCTAGAAATCATAGTTAGTCAGTTAATTATGACTCAGCTTTTTCCAAAACATCTAATTAAGACGTGCATGTGTCAGTTTTCATGATTACATTTCAACTTCCAAGACTAGAAACGGCGGACTATACATCTTCCCACGGGGAATTAACACGTGGCCCAATAAACTTCCCAAGCGTAACCACTCTCCGAGGCAATTAACCTCTATATAAACCTTATCGTTCTTCGCCACTTCTTCATACTTTTCCCATAACTTCTTCAACCAAACTTTCATCTTTCTCATTTCTCTTTCTTGCAGCAACAATGTCTTTAACCTTTAACAACATCATCTCTGCCATTCACAAAGAATTCAAATCTTCAGCTGAAGAGTTTCATCAACATGGCGTTGATCTAGACAATATGTTCGCCACTCAGAACTTAGGGAACTATCTTACTATTCTGGAGGGTTCGGTATATCCCAATATGCTTGCAGATTTCTGGATGCATGCATCCGTTCAAATGGACCCAGAGGGAAAAACAAATATCGTTTCTGAAGTTTCTGGGTCTCGCATCATCATTTCTGCAAATCTTATCTCCAGAGTGATGAGATGTGAGAATACTGGTCTTCTCTGTGATGACTCCTTCAGCTAGACCACTTCTGACGTTCTAAGGAACATTTTTGCTAACCCTGATCATGCCTTTAAAGCATTCCTAGGTAGGATCTGGCATCAACTCCTTGTTGGTAACTTTCGCCCACGAGAAGAGAATCAAGAGAACATAATGGTGTGGGACCTTCAGTTCATGCTTTGTGCTTTGCAGAAACGGAAAATCAACATCCTCCTGATGATCTTCAAACACCTTACTGAAGCTGTTGTGACTTCTCGTCATGGTAAGCCTTTCTGTCTTCCTTATGGAAGACTCTTGTCCCACATGTTTTTGAAACTGGGAATAGCACGAAGCCTACGTGTAACAGGGTCGTTTGATGCTTTCGAGGCTGAAAGCTTACTATTGCTAAATCTGGAGGATTTGAATCTTCGGATTAATTGAAGGGATGTTGAAGATTCTGTAGGCTTTTATTTTATTATCTTTTAGTATTGTTTCAATGCTTGTTTAGGCTTTTGCTATGTTGGCCTTTTTGTAATCTATGCTTAGATATGTACGTTAGCCGTTTCTATCAATGAAATCTTTTTGGGTTTAACTAAAGAATTCATCACATCTTCAACTTTTCTTATTTATTTGCTTTGTATTGTGAATCTGTTAAGAACGAAACCATCTTGGCAAAATTTTCGCCATTTTGGCCATAACGATAGTCTTCATCAATTATGTTTTCGCAATCTTAACTTCGTACATGACTGGCTTGTACCTTTTTAGGTACTTCCCATTTACTTTTAAGATCCTACGATCTTTTGCCAGTTCTTCTATCTCTTAAGCGTTATTCAAAAATACTTTCAAAATTCAGAAAGGGTCTTCCCAATGTGGAGACCATTTACCTAGAGCTTGATTCTTTCGATCCATAGGCAAGATGACTTTCCAAACTAAATCATTATTAACGAACACTTTACCTTTCACCTTTTTGTTATATGCTCTTGATACTCTTTCTTTTTGCCTCTTTATCATTTATAACGCTCGCAACCTCTCTTCGTCCAAATCAACCAATTCGTTCATCATCATTTCCCAGTATACATTTGGGGGAATTTCTTCTTGTCTCTGAATTCTGACTGATTGCAGATATATTTCGACTGGTAGTACTGCATCATGTCCAAATGTGAGCTGGAATGGCGTGGTGTTGGTTGCTTCTTTAGGTGATGTTCGACAAGTCCAAAGTGCTTGGTCCAAAGTTTTATGCCAATTCTTAGGTTTCTTTCCTACATGTTTCTTTATCAGGCCTATTATTACTTTATTAGCTGCTTCGACTTGTCCATTTGCTTGAGCATAATAAAGTGTAGAAGTAAATAATTTGAATCCCATCTCTTTCGCAAATTATTGCATCTTTCGACCAGTAAATACCGATCCTTGGCGTCATACCCCAAAATTTTCCCATGATATTTTGAGCCACATGACCTTTAGTTATCCAAGACTATGCAACGATTGGACACTTACTTCTCTCCTTAGCAATCAACCCACAACTAGGGTTTTGTTTCTCTTAAGGTGAAATTAACTTCTGATGCCTCAAGAGAACTTCATGGCCTCTCATACGCCTCAAAGGATCCTCATTCCATGTTTCAAGCCCTGATTTATAAGATTGCTCATTCAACTGCTCAAATGGTCAACAATCGACTAGTTTGACCTAAAAGTCAACTATGGTCAAACCACAGTCAAAACTCCCGATTTTTGGTCAACATCAATATTTTGAAGTCAAATTAATCATGTGATCAAGGGTTGATCATGATTAATCAAGGAAATCTCAGAAATCATCAAAACTTGAAGTTGCTAAACTAGAGTTCCTAGGAGAAAGTCAACCCAACTTTGACTGGCCATAAGTATCTCATACTTCATCAAAAATTCCACAACCAAAGCTCATTCTCAAGAAAATTAAATTATCTACAACTTTCATGTTGGGCCCAAGGTCAAGAAATGCTTCCGGCTAAGAGATATAAGTCAAAACATTACAGGTCCTTCTAGAAGCTTGCAAAAAGCTGTTTTTTGTCAAGGACCATACCATCAGGATAAAATCCCCAAATGCAAAAAAGCTTCCAAAGTGGATTGTAGAGGACATATTTAGCTTTCTAAAAAGTCCTAGAACACCTTCATAGTATAAATATTGAGTGATTTATGATTGTCAGAAGTTGGCTAAAATTCAAGAAAAATGTGAAACCTTAATTAGCAAAATTCCAACTTTTGAGTGATGGGCCTATAAATTTGAGTTATCCACGAAATCTTAAGCCCAAAGGGAGTCCATGGATCAAATATTTTAATTATTATGATATTATTTAATTTACATTTGATTTTAATCATTTAAAAATCAAATAAAGTCAAATAAATCATGAGATAATTATATGATTATGGAATAATTCCTTTCCTTGATCAAGATTTGAGTAAATGGCTAGGATCAAAAGAAAAATATGCAAGAATTAGAATTGGTCCAAGAATAGATGGTTTGGAGAAATTTTCATTCAAGATCTTTGTCATACCCCAAAATTTGCCCACCATATTCAAATATTCAAATTATTTCAAAATTGGATTTTTTATAAAATTGTGAGGTCATTCACATTGACGTCTTGAATTTTATAAATATTCGATTTTAAGTCTATTTTAAAATATAATAATTTACTCTTAAATTATTTATATTTTAATAAATAGCAAAATATTTTCCCATGCTTCATACACTTTCAATTGGCTTTTATTTTAAATAAATAATATAGCGCAATTGTTAAGGAGGTAAGGCTTGCAAGTACAAAGTCTCGTGTTCGAATCCCACTTCTATCACTTTTTTCTTTTATTTGTTTCTAACTATAGTTTTAATTTTATTTTCATTTATATTAAAAAATCACAAAAAAATCATTTTTTTTATCATTTTATTTTTAATTTTCGTATTAATTAAATAGGCATTTTTTAAAATAAGCAATTTTAACTTTTTATGCATTTTTAGTCAAAAAATCACCAAAAGTCATAAAAAATTCAAAAAATCCAAAAAGGAAGTTTTTAATCTTATTTGTCCTATTTTTAGCACTTTTTATAACTTAGGAACAAGTCAATCTTATTAAATTAGTTTGATTTAATTTATTTATTAGAATTAAAACAAATTGGTTTTTGGGCTTTGATTTGGTCCATAGTTTTACTATAATTATTTTTCTTTTAACCTAATTCATGATGATAAATTGGACTAACAATTCTAACCCTTACTCAGACTCTCTCTGTTCTCACAAACACAAAAAATATTTTCTCCTACTTCTCCTTCTTTAGGGTTGCAATTCCGGTTGCAGCACAGTAATAAATTTTCCAGCCTGTCAGTCGAATTTTGAAACTACTGTTTCGATTTGCTCAGAATTTTTTCCAGAAGTTCAGAAAAAAAATCGTAGAATAATACTCATTTAGAATAGAATTCTAAAGGATTTTGATCTTACCGAGCAGATCAAATGGCCAGCAACAAAGAATGCTTGAAATCTGGAGCGGTTGGAAGGGGAAAAATGGTTGTACCTGCAAGGCACTCCGATGCCAAAGTAAGTATGCGTTCCACAAGGTACAACAAAGTGAGAGAATTTTGGGGTAAGAAAAGATTACCTTGCCCTCTATGGCGAAAGGGCTATTTATAGGGTGTCCTTATGCGGAATTGACTCCTCCTTCTAAGGCGGAGATTTAGGTGACGCGCGAGCTGACTGCTTATCGGGCACGAGGCTCTCTCGTGGTCGGTTGTCCTAGGCGTTTGCCTAGAGCAGTCTGGGGGAGGCTGCCACGCGTGGTCTACGGCGCCTTGGGCTGAAGGTTGGATAGGCCCAATTATAATGATTGGGTCGGTCTAGAACAAGAGCCCCCCCAAGTCGTTGCTTCTGCTCGTGGGAGTGACGACTTAGAGGAAGTTTGATCTGGGGGATCTTCTGGGGACATGTGCCCTAAGCATCCGAGGGGGATGTGCCTGAAGCTTCCGGGGAGAGGAAGGGTTAGGCCGGGAGTCACGAAGCGTGTCGTTTCAGGAAAGTTAGTTGGGGGACGTGTCGTATTTAATGTGAATTGATGGCTATCCTATTCCTAGGCTGCTAGGGTTAATGATGACCATGCCGTTCCACAGAGTTGCACGTGTGGCACATGTGATATCTTTAGCAGCCTATAAATATCAGGGTTCCCATTTTCCCCAAACTTTTCAAATTCCTTTACTTCGTTCTCTCTTCTTCGCTGCCGACCGAGAGCTTTGTTGTGGTGATTTTCTTCTTCTTCATTTCTTCCGCGAAAATCCTACTTGTAAGTTCATTTTTGGCCTTGTTTATGACTTTTCATGCTTTGATGTTTGTTAGGAATCGTTTGCATGTGGTTAGGATAGGTCTTTTAGGAATGATTTTTGATGAAAATATAGGGTGAAGCTAGCGGTAGGTGGTGGAGACGGAGGATTTCTCTGCCACTGACGGTTGTGTGTGGTTGAATCTCTCGCTTGAGGATACCATTCAGCCTGTTGATCACGGTTTGGGAGTATTGATCAATCGTGACTGTGATTTTAGCATTTTTTCTAGGAGGGTAGGTCATTATGACGTAACGTGTGTCTTTGCCCCTTCGTTTGGCGCGTGTCTCCCTTTTGCTCGGACTTTGTTTTTCTGGTGAGGGGTAAGGTCGCGGGCCGTTTGGTCCTTGGACCGTTGGTGTGCCCTTTCACTCTGAACGGTGGTGGAAGGGTGGATTTGATTTAACTGTCAAATTCACTGTTCTCCCCTGTGTTTCAGGTGAAATATGACCGAAGTGGGGCGTCCGTCAGCCTCGGGTTTGTCGTCCTCTACTCCCCCAGCCCGACAGGAGGTGCCCCTGTCGGCCTGGGTTGTCTAGGAAGTGCTTGATATTGAGAGTTATTTTGTGGAGGATGACTCGGATATTTTCACAGAGATTGGGGGCCACGTGGATCCTGACGGGGATACCTCCAGGAATGGGTGGTCGGTTCTCATCCCGGCTGAAGGGGATCGTATCTGTGACGTATATACCCCCGATTTTCTCCCCATGTACGAGGTAGTCTTCCGGGAGATGGGGTTCCGTGTGCCTTTTACAGAGTTTCAGATGGTCGTTCTCAACCACCTGGAGGTGGCCCCTGTGCAGCTTCACCCTAATTCGATCGCTTTCATCCGGGAGTTTGAGCTGGTCTGCTCACACCTGAAGATAGGGGCGACAATACCTTTGTTCTTTAATATATTTTGTGTGCAATGCACAGTGAGGGACGGTCGCTTTGGATGGGTGTCCTTGAAGCACTCTAAGAAAATTTTCAATTCTTACTCGGATTCCTTGAAGGGTTATAAGCCCCGCTTCTTCCTCATCCGTCCTCATTCTTGGGAGGCCCGTGACATTGGCTTCGCTAGGGTTCCGACCGTGGATGTCAATGGTCGTCCAGTACTTAATGACATTGGGGAGCCAGTCACTGCTCGGAGGCATAAGTTTAGGTTTTTATGGTCTCGGGATCACTTTGGGTATGGTACTGACCAGTATATCACCATACTTTCGGATTTGGATGAGGATGCGCGGGGGACTATGCTCTTCTTCAGAACTTCGTGCAGGGCCTTCCTGCGGTCGCCAAAATGGACCGTTAGGGGAAGCCTGTTGTGGACGAAGATGGGGAGATCGTTAGGGAACCGGGCGTGATCAGTATAAAGGAAATCCTGGCTAGTGAGACTGATGAGGGCACATTTGCCTATCTGGATATCTGCCCCTCTCCCCTTTGATTTGTTATTTTAACTTGTCATTTTGTTGTTGTAGCTTTTGGTAGTGATCTTATGACAGACTGATCCTCATGTTTTTATTTTTCTTTACAGAGTCGATGGATCGGGCGCGTCATTAATGGATGCTCAGCAAGGCGAGCAAGGCCAAGGGGATTGTCAAGAAGAGTGCTGGCCTTAGGTTGGATGTGGTGCAGAGGTCTCCGGCGACGGGCTCGGGCACTTCCTCTTCCTCCCCATCTGCTGTTGATTCCCCGTTGCGGGCTTCTAACCAGGGTGAATCCCTGAGGCCGGTCACATTGCTTTCTTCCCCTCTTCGTCAGCAGTCGGATCCGGACGCACTGGTCTATCATAAACGACAGAGGGTCGAGGCCGTGGATCTGACTCAGGAAGAGGCCGACGATATCTTTACCATCCCTTCATGCTTCCTCTAGCCCTGGTTCTTTGAGGGAGGACCTTCTCTGACCATTCCTCGTGTTGAATCTCTTTATATTGAAGGTTTGGAGCCCTCCGTTCGGCAAAGATTCTTGGTGCAGGATGCTTCAGTTGTGGTTCGGGTTCTCGAGTTGGCTACCCTTTATGCTCGTTCGGTGCCCTTGTCTGCGGAAGCGGTGAGGTTGCTCGAGGAGGATGTTAAGGTGAAGACGTCTGCTCTGGCGGAACGAGACCAGATGCTGAAGGAGCAGGGTGAGGAGTTGGCGACCGTGAAGGCTCGGCTGACCGCGAAGGAGGATGCTCTTGCGGACGTGCAGGGTCAGTACACTTTGCTCTTTTGGACTCTGTATGGAGCGATGTTGTCTTTCTCGGTGAAGGAGGCCTCTCTTCGTCGATCTCAGGATCCTGCTGAGGATGAGACGGAGGAGGAGAGGGTTCTCTTGACCCGGGAGGATTTGATCCAGTACATCAGAGTCTTGGGGGGCGATTGTGTCGCTGCCGCCGAGGACACCTATAATTCTACTGTGGCCCAGCTCAAGTTGAAGAATCCTGGGGTGGAATTGGTGACCGCAGGTACTGGGCCATATCTCCGAACTTTGGGGATAGGCTAGCGACTCAGGAAGCCGAGGAGGTGCAGATGGAAGAAGGTGTATGATAGTTTTTTCTGTGTTTAAGTGTTTAAGTGTTGGGCCTGTGAGCCTCTTTTTTTTTGTAATGCTATTTCGGGGGGTATGCCCCCCGTTTTAGTTTTGTAAGTATTTTATCGGCTCGATCTTCGCGACCGTGGTTGGGCACAATCCCGGGCTTTTTGCTCGTTTTTCTTAAGAAGTACTTAGTTTTTAATGTTTATCGTTTGTTGTGCCCGTTTCTTGGAGTCTGTGTGCATGTGTTCTGATTTCTTGGGTGGTGTGACGTTGGTTTCCAACGTCTTTATCCTTTAATTACTTTTTCCGTTTCCCAAGCGTTTCTATCCCTCTTCTTCTTCTTCTATAAAAGGAGGTTTCATGGGCCTTTCTTTCTTCATTTTTACACAGGAATGGATGGCGCTAAGGGAGGAAAGGTTTCTTCAACCTCGTGCTATCATGGAGGGAAGAAGGTGAATGAGAAGAAGAAGGTTTCGACCGGCTCTGCTTCTCGTTTCCAGGGGGCCCGGGGCCCGGATGCTCAAGCTCATCCGTCTGGGGCGAGGGTCGTGGTTGACGCTGATGGTTCTGAGACTGAGTGGGATGAAGATTGGTATCAGTATTTTCATTTGGAGGAATTTGCCCGTTGGGCGGAGTAAAGCGCTTTGTTTTTATTTGGTGTTTGTTTTGTAACTCCTATGAATGATAAATAAAGTGTTGTTGTTGTGTTTTCCGTGTGTTTATCAGTTTTTTTATTTTGCTTATTTGGAAGATTTGCTCGACTGTAACATATTGATCGCCAAGTGTGTGGAACTGTGGTCGATTGCCGGGGACATGTGCATGGCGAGGGGGTGAGTCTCGAATTTCGTTGTGCTGAGTTCCGAGCCTCATGGAGTGAACGGTCCCCTCGCGAGCGGGGTGTTCTGCCGACATGGTACTTGTTTACGTAGGAGTGCTCGGTATTCGTGCCCCCCCGAAGGACAAGGAGTCCGCTCGATTAAGAGAGCGGACTTCTGTCTTTTTGTTTTATTCCTTTAGGTGCTCAGCGTGTACCCGGGCCGCACCTGTGTTTTAGCTGTAATATTGTTTGAGATTTTCAGTGTTCAAAGGTCGAGCGAGTTCTTCTCCTTGCAGGTTTTCCAGATAATACGTCTCGTTTTCGATCTTTGCTCGGACGCTGTAATACAGTGAACTGACTTTTAAAGAAAATGTCGCGGTAAGCAAGAGTCGCCACCAACTTTTATTTTATCCAATTTAAAGAAAGGCTAAAAGAACAGGAAAAACCTTTTAAAAGAAATTTTGAGTTCGAGGGGTAATTTATACACAGGGAAGGTGTAAGGCACCCTTTGCATCCATGGTTTTCCATGGGCTCTTAAATGCTTAGCTCACTTTGAAATGTTGGAAAATGTTTGCAGTGAATAAAGAAAAAGATTTGAAATAAGGACTTTAGCTTGTAAATAAGTGTAGCCTTTTTGAAGGTTTTTGATAAAGGGTAAGAAAAAGATTTAAACCAGAGCAAGCAATTAGGAGATAATTACCCCTATTAAAAAGGTTCTTTTAGCCTTTCAGGGCTATCCATACCGTAAGAGGGTAGGAAGTCCTTTTATTGGAGGTTGAAGGGTCGTCAAAATTATCGTTCGCCATAAGACTGTCCCTGCCATAAAGAGGGCAGGTAGTCTAAGGGAAGGATAGAACAGTCATTTTAGGCAACCAAAGAGGACGCCTCAGTAATCGAAAGGGACTATCATCATCATATCATAGGCAACCTCGAGGGACGAGATCATACAACCGAAGGCAACATCGAAGGGACTTATGATCTTTTGTGATGAGAATGAACTGAGGGCAACATTTGCTGAGGCATCCTCGGAATCCGAGGGACTTGACTATTCTGTAATAAACAAGGCAGCAAATAACAAGGCAACAGGCAACAGGAAACAAGAGGGGTTACCTTTAAAGGTGTGTGGGTGCACAATCACGTGATTGATTCAGATATATTATCTTGTAAATTAGTTATTCTAATTCTTTTCAGAGTTTCACTCCCTAGAATTACTAACCACACAGTAATAATCAGTAATAAGGTAATAGCATCACAATTTATGTGCCTTCAAGGCCAAACAATACAAACCAGAAGCAGTTACAAAAATATATTAACCATAGCGAGGGGGAAAAAGCAATAAGATAACCCAAAAAATTAATAGGTTAACCACAAGTAATAATATCGGGGTTAGAAATTAAAGGAGAATAAGTTTAGGGTTACCGAAGGTTTGAGCTTTAATCGGTTGGCCAACCCTGAAAATTAATGAAGGAAAAATAAAAAAGGGTGAGTGCATTACAAATTCATTGGCGATTGAAGCAAAACCTATTTTAATCCAAAAGGCAAAATAAAAAAATAAAATGATGTTAAATTAAGTAAAATATTAGGAACTTAGCTTTTCGATCTGGTATGGCGCGTGGCTGAAGGATCTTGGTTAATCCTAAAAATTAGGCGCGAAGAAGAGAAATGTTAGTACATTAGTGATCTAATGACAAAGCTCACAACCCTGATTAGGGCATAAGTTAACCATGGTTAATGTAATAAAAAACCTAAGTTAATTAATTATTGGTTTTCAACCTAATTAATTAAATCGACAAAAATATGTTTTCGATCAAATTATCTAATATTAATAATTAATTTAATCAATTAATAAAAATATTAACCTAATTAAATAATTAAGTTAATCGCCTAATTACTCTAATTTAGGTTGATTGTATAATAATATAAAACTAAAAACTTAATTTTTATTAAGTAGGAAAAATATTTTTATTATTATGTAAAAAGGATTTTTAAAAGAAAAAGAAAAGAATTTGGGTAAAAAAATAAATAAACATAGTAATAAAAATAAATAGTTAAAACTAAATTAAAAAAAAAAATAAAAAGGAAAAGAAACTTAGCTGGATCATGTGCTGCGTGTCCATGAAGGTTCATGGTAGGCCTGTGAGACATGGAGCATGGGATCTGCAATTGATGGAATCCTGAGGCTCTAATCTAAAGCTGTATGGTGAGCCTCCATAGGCACTGCGTACCGGATCAAGAAACTGGTGTTTCATAAAAAAAATATGAGGGAGCGAGGATTCGAACTCACACCCTCAGGCTCCCCCTCTTGCTCCTTTACCAACTCAGCCAGATGTGGCGTTTGTAAAACATACGCTTCCGTATCATAATAAATAAACAATGGGCACTAATGAAATTATGCGCGCGAATTTCAAAATAACCCAATGGCCTGATGACACCTCGTCATCTTGTTCGTTGGAACCTGCAAATAGCCTTTTACATCGCTCTTTTACAGAGTGCTATGAAAACTTAAACCTATAACACCTGCCAAACGCCAGATCACACATGCGTGCACAAAAATAAAAAGTAAGGCCACCGTTGGCTTCGTCTTGGCCATACGATCGTACCTATACCAAAATCAAGACCTGATTCTTGCTGAAACGAAAAGCCCTAATCGGAAACCCTAATATTCGTTCATTGCTAACATCATCAAACAAGCATAGTAATGCAATTAAAGCTCCAGATAGTATCAACACATCATCATGAACACATCTATGCAACTAATTTTCATAAACAACGCATGAATGATCACAATCGAGTTCATGTTTGAGAGCTACATACCGTGACTTATAGGAGAGAGTTCTGGGGTTGTTGTTTGCGTGCGACTATCCAGTTAGCTTCAACGAACACCAAGGAGCGTATTAGGATCACCAAAAGCTCTTGAATCGGCCTGCAATTCTGGATTCGAGTTTTGAAATTTTCTTGAACTTTAAGGCTCGAATTAGGGTTCTTGAGGCAGAGAATTCGTTCCCTTGTGATCTGGAAAGCCCTACTATATATAATAGCTCAAATTAGGTTAACAATTGTAGGCTGAATCTTGTTGAATCATATAACTGGAGATTTGATTGATTCTTGATTTTTGAAACTTCCAATTATGGTCAATTTCAATCTTTTTGTCCAAATCTTGCCTTGCACGAAATTTGATTGGTATTTTGGTGTAAATGTAGATTGAATTTGATTGGAAAGAGATCCTTAACAAAATATTTGATTTTCCATGATTTATATAAATTAATTATCACTTTTAAATGATCAAAAATTTATATAAAATCAAATAAAAATTCAAAAATTCGTGGGATTTAGGTTTGGAGTCTTGGATAACTTTAGAATCAAGATTGGATCATAAAAAGTTGGGCCTCTTTGCAAAGAAATTCATTTTGAGGCCTTTTATTTCACATTTTTCTTCTTAAAATTGTCCAACTTTGACAAGGCATATCTCCCTCAATTTTTAAGATATGGAGGAGTTCTAGGACTTTTTGGAAACCTCAAGATGTCCTCTACAATCCTTTTTGGAAGCTTTTTTCCATTTGAAGATTTTATCTTGATGATACGGGCTTTGACAAAAAACTGCTTTTGGTTGACTTTCAAAAAGCACCTATAATGTTTTGATCCATATCTCTCAAATGAAGCATTTTTGGACCTGGCTTGTGAGAGACAAATTTGTAGAGAGTTCAATTTCCTTCAAATTGAGCTTTGGATGGAAAATTTCTGATGTTCCTTGAAACATTGATTTTCTTTAGAGACTTTGAAACCCTAATTCATTGAGCCATTGTTTAGGAGCGTGTGTCTTTGAGCCTTGAACTTTAGTATGAGCTTGAATAGGGAAATGAGATGGGCAAATTTTGGGGTATGAAAGACGCGATAGGGGCCTTCTCAGTTGGTGGCCAGTTTGCTCTCTCGGGAGTCTTTGTGGTTTCTTTTGAGTACTAGGCTATCTACCTCAAATTCTCGTTTAATGACCTTTACATCGTGTCGTAGGGCAATTTTTTGCTTGAGCGAGGCTTCGCGCAGTGCGGCTCCCGTCCGGATTTCTTCGACCAGGTCAAGCTCTTCTCTAATTGCCTCGAGGTTGCCTTCTGTTTTGAGGGGTTCCTCGGTGCGCCTGGTGGGCACGTGCACTTCGACGGGGATCACGGCCTCTGTCCCATATGTAAGTCGAAAAGGGGTTTCCCTGGTGGTAGAGTATGGGGTGGTACGATAGGCCCAGAGGATGTTGTGTAGTTCCTCTACCCATCCCTTTTTGATCTCGTCTAGTCTTCTTCTAATGCCCCTTAGGATTACTCTGTTGGCGGCCTCGGCTTGTCCGTTTGTTTGGGGTGTTTGACTAACGCGAAGTGTTGTTTGGTTCCTAATTTCGTGACGAACTCTTGAAAGCACCCATTGGTGAATTGGGTACCGTTGTCGGTGATGATGTCCAGAGGTATCCCGAATCGGGCGAGGATGTTCCTTTTGTAGAAACGGAGTACGTTCAGAGATGTGATTTTGGCCAACGGTTCGGCTTCGATCCATTTGGTGAAGTAGTCGACCGTGACTATGAGGTATTTGTTCTGATTACTCCCGGTCACGAACGGACCAAGGAAATCCATGCCCCACCAGGCGAATGGCCAGGGAGACAACAAAGACTTGAGTTCATTAGGGGGTGCGAGGTGCATGTCCCCAAAACGCTGTCATTTGTCGCATCTCTTTACGTATTCTTTGGCATCCTGCTGCATGGTGGGCCAATAGTATCCGGCCCGGAGTACTTTCCGAGAGAGGGATCTTCCTCCTAGGTGCTGGGAGTTGATTCCTTCGTGTATTTCTCGGAGTATGTGGGGGGTCGTGCCTTCGTCGATGCATTTAAGGAGAGGTATGAAGAATCCTCGTCTGTAGAGCTGATTTTCAATTAAGACGTACGGGCAGGCTCTCCTTCGGATTACGGAGGCCTCCTTGAGATCGGCGGGCAGAAGGTCGTTTGTTAAATAGTTGGATACGGGGGTCATCCAGCAGGATGCGTCTTCGATTGTGTTTACGAGTGATAGCCCGGGCGAAGGTTCGGTGCTGGGTTTTGGCAGTATTTCTTGGATCACGGATTTGTTGCCCCCTTTATTCCTTGTGCTGACTAGTTTTTACAGGACATCCGCTCGGGAATTGTGTTCTCTTGGGATATGTTTTATTTTGGCGCTCCTGAATCAAGCTAGTCTTCCGCGCACGAGGGTTAAGTACTTAGCGAGGGTCTCGCTTTTAACTTGATATTCGCCTGAGATGTGGGGAAAGCCATTTCGGCCACAAAATCTGCTAGGACTTGTGCTTTGAGGGCCTTTCTTCTCTCGTGCTTTATGTCAAACTCTGCGAGTTCTAGCGACCAGCGGAGCATCCTCCCGGCCATGTCTGCACGCATAAGCAATTGTTTTATGGGTTGCTCGGTTCGCACAATTATAGTATGGGCCAGGAAGTATTGCCTGAGTCTTCTTGCTACAGTCACTAGTGCGGGCCCGACTTTTTCGATCTGTTGGTATCTAACTTCGGGTCCTTGGAGCGCTTTGCTCGTGAAATAAATGGGTCTCTGGCCCTCTGGGGGCCTCGGTGGCCACGGCGATGTAGAGATACAAGGTCTCTCCGGCTTCGGGTCGGGATAAGACTGGAGGGCTTGAGAGGGCTTGCTTGAGATAGAAGGGAGCATGCTCGCATTCATCTATCCATTCGAAGGCGATTTCTTTACACAGGAGTTTGAACAAGGGCAGGGCATGTTGAGCGGATTTGGCCACAAACCTGGATAGTGACGTGAGCATGCCGTTTAGCATTTGGATTGATTTCTTCTAGTTCGGAGTGGGTAAGCCCGAGAAGGCCCTGCATTTGTCCGGATTCGCTTCGATTCCTCTTTCGGTTAGGTAGAAACCGAGGAATTTTCCTGCTCGGACGCCGAAAGTGCACTTCTCGGGGTTGAACCTCATTTTTCACTTTCGGGCTTGCTCGAAGACTTTTTTGAGGTGGGCGGCATGATCGGTTTCTTTGTGGGATTTGACGATCATGCCGTCCATGTAGACTTTGAGCATATCGCCAATTTTGGCCTGGAACACTTTGTCCATCATGTGTTGGTACGCTGCGTCGGCGTTCTTCAGACCGAAGGGCATTACATTGTAGTAATAGTTTCCTGATTCGGTCATGAAGGCCGTGTATTTTTTGTCAGTTTTAGACATGGGTATTTGGTTATACCTGGAATATGCATCCATAAACGATAGTAATTTAAAACCGGCAGAATTATCAACTAGTTTATCTATATTGGGTAGGGGATACGCGTCTTTCGGGCAAGCCCTATTAAGGTCCGTGTAGTCAATGCACATGCGCCATTTTCCATTTGATTTTTTAACAAGTACAACGTTGGAGAGCCAAGTGGTGTACTTGGCCTCTGATATAAATTTCGCCTCTAGGAGGTCTTTTACAGCTATTTCGGCCGCGGCCGTTTTCTCTGGTGATTGTTTTCTCCTTCTCTGGGCGACAGCCTTGTAGGCGGGGTCGATAGTTAGGTGATGGCAAGCCACTTCTGGGTCGAGTCCGGGTATCTTGGCTGCGCTCCATGCGAACAGGTCGGCATTCTCGCGGAGGCAAGCTTTGAGTTGTCTTTTGGCGAGCTCCGGTAAGTCTGCTCCGATTTTGACTCCTCTGGTTGGATCCTCCCCGAGGGATACGAGGTTGAAATCTCCATCTGGAATCGGCCGAAAGCCCTCCTCTGATGTCCCCGAGTGTGTGCCCTGCTCGGGTTCCCTAAGGAAGCGGCTGTCTAGTTCGATAGTGTCGATGAGCGGGATTGGTTTGTTGGGTTCGGAGATGATGGTCGCTGCTTTGTCCTGAGGGGCTGTCTTTATCGAACTTAGGCCTTTGGCGGAGGCTTCAAACCATCTTCTGGCTTCTTCGATGTCGCCGTTGAGTGTCGCGATATGTCCTTTGGCCGTGTAGTATTTGAGTTTGAGGTGCACGGTTGAGGGGACTGCGATTAACTCGGCCAGGGTCGGGCGTCCCAAGATGCAATAATAGATTGAGGGGCAGTCGATGACTAGGAATTGGACTTTGATGACCCTCGCGGTTTCTGCCGATCCAATGGAAACGATGAGCTCGACGAACCCCCACGGTTTTGTCCCAGTGCCGTTGAAACCTTGTAGGTCTGATCCTACATAGGGGGTAAGGTGGCTGTCGTCGAGCTGCAGTGTTTTGAACAGGTGGGAGTACATGATGTCCACCGAGCTCCCTTGATCGACTAGTATGTGTCGCACGTCAAAGTTGGCCATTCGAGCCCGTATGAGGAGGGGGATGGTCGCGTTGGACGCTCCGCCGGGCAGTTCCTTTTTGTAGAAATTTATAGAGGATGGGCTGCCTCTGGCGTGGTCGAGAGCAGCGGCTTTGGTTGAGCTGGCGGAGAGTAGCTCGTCGAATTTTCGTTTTACGGTCATGGTGGAGGGGAACATTTCCCATGAACTGTGAGGAGAGGGGGACGGTTGATGCTCTGGCCTAATCAGGGAGGTAAAAGTATTCTGGCCTAGTGACGCTCATGGCTACTTGCATGGCGGGCGTATCCTCCGTCGGCTTTTCCTCGGTGATCGGTTTGGCTTCTTTGGAAGCCTCTTGCTTCTTTGCGTATTGCTTCAGGTGCCCCTCCCAGATCAATATTTCTATGGAAGCCTTCAGATGGATGCAGTCCTCAGTGTTATGCCTGTGGCCCTTGTGGAATCGGCATAACTTTGATTTTTCCATGTTTGGTCGCGCCGACATGGTCTTAGGGAAGCGGACCTTGCCTGTCTGAAAATCGGCATTCGCGCATTCGTTTAGGATGCGTTCCCTCGAAGCATTGAGCGGGGTGTACTCTCGGAACTTCCCGACTGAGGCTTTGTAGTCCTTGGGATCTCGGCCCTTGTCGTATTTCTTTTTGTCCGTTCCCCGACGGGAATCGTCTTGTCGGCCATTTTTACCACTTTCTTCCTGCCTGGAGTTACGGACTGCATGAGCGACTTCCTTTTCCTCATATTGTATATATGCCTCCTTTGAGGAAGAATTCGTCCAGAGTGGCCGGTGTTTCGATTCCGACGGCTTTGGAGAAGTCTGAGCGTGGCCGAAGGCCTCGTTCGAGTAGAAATTTCTTCATATGGGCAGTTGTAGATACCTGCACGGCTTCCTTGTTGAATCTTTCTATATAAGCTCATAGGGACTCGTCTTTTCCTTGGATGAGGGCTTCCAAGGAGGCTTCTGACTTGGGGTGTCTTCGGAAGGCCGTGAAGTGTCTGGAAAAAAGTTTCCCGAGCACCTTCCACGAAGTGATGGATTCATCGGGCAAACTTTTATACCAAGTCATGGCTCCTTTGCGCAGGGTGGTAGGGAACAAGCAGCTTTTGATGGCACCAGGCACCCCTCTGTAATCTAGAAGGGCGTCGATGTTCTCTAAGTGCTCGTCTAGATCGGTGGTCCCGTCGTATGTGCCCAGCGGCGGGGGTTTTTCAAGACCGGCCGGCAGGGGTGCTTCCAAGATTGAGTGGGACAGAGGGCCTATGCGCTCCTCGTCGTCGTCTCTGGCGGAAGGAGTGGAGGATCGGCTGCGACTCCTCCTGTGTCGCCTCCGGTTATCGTCGCGCTTTGCCGGAGGTGACCGGGATCTTCTTTTTGGTCGAGGGGAACATGATCGGTATCGGGAGCAGTGGTCGCTTGACCCTTTCTTGGAGGCGGGACCCGCGTTCTCCCTAGGGGAGGGCGAACGAGGGTGTTTCTTGGGAATCATGTCGCGTTGAGAGCGAGGTTTGTGACCGGGGGAAGTCTTTGAACATCGTTTTTGCTCGAGTGCCCAGATCCTGTAGTTTTGCTGCTGAATAAGCGCGTTGGTCTGGGCAAGAGCGGTCAGAACGGCGGTCATGGTCTGGTCCTGGGGAGTCTGACCCTTGGAGAGGAAAGGGTTGCCCAGAATCTCTTCGTGGTTGTCCTTCCCGCCTGTATTCTCGAGACGCTGGAGTGTATCGTCTTGGAGATCTCTTGGGGAAGGAGATGTTGTGGCACCGTCGCGAGGGACGGTGTTCCTGGATGGAGGTATGACGACGGAGATTTCGTTTTTGTTGAGTATCGTAGCGTCTAATGAAGAGGAGTCTTCGTTATTGCCAGCCATGAGTTATAGTTGATTAGAGCTTTGGTTCCTGGGTTCTTGCAGGAGGCAAGAATGGATCAAGAAGGTGCAAGAAGAGGAATGGGAGAGCTGGATTTTCCCATAGACGGCGCCACTGATCTTACCAAGCAGATCAGATGGCCAGCAACAAAGAAGGCTTGAAATCCGGAGCGGTTGAAAGGGGAAAAATGGTTGTACCTGCAAGGCACTCCGATGCCAAAATAAGTATGCGTTCCACAAGGTACAACAAAGTGAGAGAATTTTGGGGCAAGAAAAGATTACCTTGCCCTCTATGGCGAGAGGGCTATTTATAGGGTGTCCTTATGCGGAATTGACTTCTCCTTCTAAGGTGGAGATTTAGGTGACGCGCGAGCTGGCTGCTTACCGGGCACGAGGCTCTCTCGTGGTCGGTTGTCCTGGGCGTTTGCCCGGAGCGGTCTAGGGGAGGCTGCCACGCGTGGTCTAAGGCGTCTTGGACCGAAGGTTGGATAGGCCCAATTATAATGATTGGGTTGGTCCAGAACAGATTTCGACCCTCAAAATCGCAAATTCCTCTTTTTTCTATTTTATTTTATTTAATTTCTATTTTCATATTTTCAAAAAAATCTAAAAAAAAATTATAGTTTCGTGTTCTTATTTTATTTGATTTATAATCAGGTTTTTATATTTTTTAGAATTTATTTTAATCACTTTTCTATTTTTCCATTTGTTTTCTTAACGGTAACATTGTGTTTGTTTATGAACAGGTTTTCTATGGATTGACCAAGTGGATGGTACCCCAATTGTTTTTTTGGCCAAAAACCTTTTGGTATTTGGCCAATCAAGGTTATTCATATTTGGCCAAAAACCTTTTGGTATTTGGCCAAATCAAGGTTATTCGTAATAATTTAATTTTCTAAACCCCTATTCTTTTCTTGTGTTATTATTATTACTATTACTAATATTCTTATTCTTATTATTATTATTATTATTTTATTTTTACAGGTACCTCCTTTGGCCAAAGGGATTAGGTGTCAATTCTTCCTTATACTTATTTGTTTGCTTCATTGCCCTTGAAAACCTTGGTAAAATCTCTTTTTTAACCATTAACCCTAAAATATATAAGAGGTAGATGTTGTCCATTTTCATGAGTTAGGGTTAGGATTTTATCACATTGTTTATTTTTAGGCTAATAATTATTTTTAGGCTAATAATTATTTTTAGGCTAATTAATTTATTTTTAGGCTAATAATTATTTTAGGCTAATTAATTTATTTTTAGGCTAATTAATTTAATTTTAGGTTAATTAATTATTTCTATGTTTTCAAACCCTGATTTTATTTTTGGCTAACTATTTTTCATCATGACTATTAATCACTGTTTTTACTAACACTTTTTATTATAAATATTTTAAAATCAGGGTTCGTCCTGTTGTTTTCAAAAACCTTTTAATTTCCCTTTCTTTTTTGCCTTTTTATTTTCATTCGCCTTTTTGCCTTGCCTTATTTATTCTATTAACTATGGTTAACTTATTCCCTATTTGGGGTTGGCCTTTTATTATGTTTATTTTATTCATTTGCCTAATTTCTGTATCTGCCCCAAAGCCTTGTAATAGCTTAGGGGACCCATTTGCCTCCCTTGTACTCAAGGGGACCCATTTAGCCTTTAGGTTTAGGTTTTAAAAAACAAGCCTTGGCCAAAATGACTAGTTTTTAGAGAGTACGAAATCATTAGCTAAAACATGTATTAAACAAAGAGAAAAAAAAATTTAAAAAAAAAGGGAGGCCTCAGTTATCATCATTGGCCAAAAAATAGGAATGATAAAAAAAAACTTTTTTAAATAAAAGGGTGGCCTCATACCAAAAGGTTTAATCATTGGCCAAAAAGGTAAACCCAAGGGTTTTAACAGGGTCATTGTCAGATCGAGACAACAATGACCAAAGGCCAAAAGCCATGTATAGCGAAAATAAAAATAGACCATTGTAGATCGAGACAACAATGGCCAGAAACCCCTTTTTTGGGGAGTCGGCCATTGTCAGATCGAGACAATAATGGCCAGAAACCCTTTTTTGGGGAGGCCTCATAGGTAATCATCGGCCAAAAATGTTTGAGTTTGTGATTGAGTTTGAATGATTTGAAATCGCGTTTGAGTGGTTTGAAAATTGCGTTTGAAATGGGGAAAGGGTTTGTCGGTCGTTGTCAGTTAATCGACAACGGCGGATTAGGGTTGTTCAAGACAACCCTAAGACAAACCCTTGAAAAAGGTGTGCGTGAGTGAATTTCTGAAAATTGTACGTGAAAGTGAAAAGAATGTCATCTGATAGGATTGTCAAAGGTCTTATTTATAGTGTTAGAAAATTAGGTTAAAACCCACAAAAGAAAAAAACTTAAATTTTGTCATTTTTAATAATAATAAAATAATAATAATTAGTTAAATAATAATAATCCTAATACTAATAATATTAAAATTAATAATACTAAAATTCTAATAAGAGTCAGTAATAATATTTAATAAAAACCCTTATGATAAGATAAATGGACTGACTGGTTATGGGCCCAAAATACCTGCTAATTGCACCCCAATAAAAATAGTTTTATAAGAGCGTGGGTTTAACAATAGATATGTTAAACCCCATAACTCTTAATTTTAATACCCTTGATAAATTATTAAACGAGAATTCATCGGGCAAATTTTGGGGTATGACAGCTTCCCCTATTCAATCTTCTTAAACCTGAAGAGTCAGATATGCACGTCTGCCTATCGTGACCTAAAGGTAGAAGATGATTGAACACTGAAATGCCCTGAAATTTGCATTTGTCGGGAAAAAGTTCCGTGGGAGATGGGCTTAAAGATGCCACCCACGGTAAATACCATTTTTTCAGAATGTGAAGCAAATGCTTTTTTGGAAGGAACCAGGTGTTTTGATTGTAGCATGGCCTGAAAAGGCAACCTTATTTTTATGCAATGTTATGATGCATGTAATGTATGATGCAGTGAGCTTCTCAAAATAAATGAGAGCCATGTATGTATATGCACTATGTATGAATGAGGTATTTAATTTGAATGATGCATGACTATTAACTATGTTAGTCGAAGTATGTTAGTAACTTTGGAAAAGAAAGATAAAAGCCTTTGTAATTTTGGAAGAGATCACTGCCGAGGGACTAACGTGATGAATAAACCAGGCTAGTAATAGCGAGGGTTCTCCGTTTGCTATGTAGAAGATGATTAACTTGCTATAGTGCTAGCAAGGTTTTGCAGTTTGTAGGTAACCCACTTACTATAGTTCTAGTAAGTCGTCGCAGTTGGTATACCCACTTGTGGACCTCCGTTTTTTTCGGGCCATACCTGAGCGGGAGAGATACGTGAACTGACTCTTTTTTATCGCTTATGCTTTCGCATTTTTGAAAATTCACAGAGTCGCCACCGACCTTTTATTTTATCCAATTAAGGAAAGGTTTATAAAAGAAACAGAAAAAAGACCTTTAAGAAATTCTGGGTAAGGGGGTAGGTTATACAAAGGGAAGGTGTTAGCACCCTTTGTATCCATGGTTATCCATGGGCTCTTAAGTTTGCTTAGCTCACTTGTTTTTCGATCATTTTTCAATTGCTTTAGAATGCTCATATGTGGTTTCAAATACCTTTGTAAATTGAATTTGTAATGATCCTTGTGCGGATGTATACAAAATGTTTGTTTATCTTTCGAAAGATGTTTTGAAAAGAACGTTAACTTTGTAATGATCCGTGTTTGGATGTATACAAAGTATTGTCTTTTTGGAAAGTTTTGTTTTGAAAAACAACAGTGTATGAGAATTTTGTTTGTTTTGATTTGAGCAAGCAAACTAGGAGGTCTACCCTGAGTTGTAAGGTCTTTATCCTTATTTCCTTTAAAAATCTATCCTTTCACCGGATACAAACAAAAGGTTCGATTTTGTACTCGAAACATTAGAATTTTGATTTTGATTTTGAAAAGAATGAGAAGGGATTACCTTAAAAGGTGCAAGTGTGATTGTGATTGGATTCAGATATTTTATCTTTGAAGTTAGTGATCTAACGGTTCAATTTTATCTTTGACATACACGCAGTTTATATTTGCTGGAAATTAAAATGCGGAAATGTAAAGTGCGGAAAGTAAATCTACGCTATTACATCGATTGTGCAGGAAATGTAAACTAGCCTATTTACATGAATTTGACATCCTATACATTTATCTAGGAATTTAAATTGCAAGAAAAATAAAAGGCATGTTTTTAGATTTTTTTTTTTATGATTGATTTTAATTATAATTAATGCATGATTAATTAAATTAAAATGAAGAAAAAAGATGAAAATAAATTTAAACCTAGAAATTAAGTTTAAAAAAATGTACAAAATATTTGTCAATTAATTTTAAAACAAAACTAATTTTTTGGAATTTTTGAAATTGATTTGAAATTGATTAAGCTAATTAAAACATAATTATGCAAATAATTATACAATTAATTAAAACTTAAAGAGAAAATTATCCTAAATATGTACAAAATTAGTTTATAACATATAAACAATATTTAATATAAAGAACAATTTTTTTTATGATTTTTTGATTGGTTAGAATAATTAAAAAGCAAATATATAAATATATACTAATTAATTATGCAAAATATTGAAATTTTGAAGAAAAATAAAATATTTTTATTTCAGAAAATAATATGTTATTTTAGAAGTCTAAAAATATTCTTTGTGTATTTTTTGGATTTTTAAAACTATTTTTAATTAATTTTGCAAAGAAATTAAAATAAAAATAGAAAATATAAAAGGATACAATCAGGTGTGGTATGCATGTGAGTCCATGGTATGGATTGCTTGTCTGATGCGTTGGATGAAAATTTGAGATGATCCAAGGGCTCAGCTTGGAGGGAACATGGTAGGCGTGGATGAGAGTGATCACGTGGGATCACAAAGACTTTCAATAAGTCAGTTGGGCCCCACCATGCACGCGTGGATGGGAGGACTGGTTGACTGGCGAATGAGAGGTGCCAGAAGTGCCACGCGTGCTGGTCAAAATTTCCAACATACTATTCATCTTCTTCAACCTTTTACCTATGGATTTAGCTGCGGATTTAGCTGCAATGTTACCTGCGGATTTTCTTTGCTTTTTCCATACTTTTAGAAACTTGCAAAAACGTTAGTTTCAAACAACAAAAGCAACCCAGATCCCCTAATTAGGATGCTCTGAGTTCATTGGTGGTGTTAGTTTTGATTAAAACCCACTCTATCTATGAAAACGAAAGCTTTGCATCTTTAGAGTTCAAAAATGGCATACGATGCTCTAGGGTGTATGGCTCACATGTGATACGTTGGATCATCTCTATATCATGTTAGGAACCCATAAAAATGATTAGTTTGTATTTTATAGTTAAGCGCGCATACGAAAACGAAAGCTATGAGTGTATGTTCATGTAAAACTTTATACGCTTATTACGACTCTCATGGGACCAAACAAAGAGCTTATTCTTACTCTATGTTGCTTTAAGAGATGATTGGAAGTGATTGTTTGTATTGATATTGATTGGAATATGGAATTCGAAAATTACAAAGTTTATGGAATTTTGAGAGAATTTATGAAGTTTCTTGCTATGCTTTGGCAATATTTTCGTGCTCTCTTTTTTTCTCCCTTGTTGCTGAAATATTCTAGCCTATTTATAAGCCTTGAAGTGCTTAGGAACTAAGCTAATAAGCCTTGATTGTCTTTGTTGGAATCTTGACTTTCAAACTTAAAATCTAAGCAACCATTGCTTGAATCTTCCACACTCTTGCTCTAGGCTTCCTTTGCTGCCTTCCTTGTTGAATAATTAAGTCCCACGTGGAGACTTTAGCTTAGAAAATAAGCTATGCTTTATCCTTCCTTTTTTTCCTTTTTAATTTAATCTTAAATGATACAATTAAATCAAAAAATGGAAAAAAAATGTTATGGGCTTGGTCTTGGTCGTGGGAGGCCCACAATAACATGGCAAACATGTTTGAACCATGAAAACTTGGCCCCATTTGGAAAAAATACATTTTTTAGCAATGTTGGTTTCATGCATTTTCCCAAAATTTAGCCAACTTCAACAAGGTGTAAATCCCTCAATGTTTGTCATATGAAGGAGTTCTTGCACTTTTTGGAAACCTCAAAGAGTCCTCTAACCAATGTCTTTGGTCTCATGTCAAAATGATTTTTGATGCTCCGTGGGTGTCCTTTTGAAAAAAGTGTCTTTTTGTTGACTTTGAAAATGACCTGTAATGTCTTTGGTCATATTTTTCAAAATGGTGAATGCAATGACCATGGGATCAATTGCATTTGAAAGATAATTGAATTTCCTTCAAAATGAGCTTTGGTTTGAATTTTTTGGATGAAGGATGAGAGAGTTATGACCAGTCAAAGTTGACTTGACTTTTCAGGCAAAAACCCTAATTTTGAATCTTAGGGTTTTGTTGATTTTTGATCTTTCCTTGATGAATTATGATCATCCAATGATCAAATGATGAATCCTTTGACAAAATATGGACTTTGACAAAAAAAATCATTTTTGACTGTCTGTTGACTTTTTGGTCAAACGGGTCGTCTGTTGACTGTTTGAGCTGCTGACGGTGCGTCTGAGTGAATTGAAGTTTGAAAATTTGTATGATGGTACTTTGAGATATATGGATGTGCATGAAATCCATTTGAGGTCTCAAAAACTTGTTTCTCCTGTAAAAACAAGAAAACCCTAGTCAGGGACTGTTTGTGTAGGAGACAGTTAAGCGTACCTGATTTTTGTGCAGTGTTGAGTCTCTGCTAATCGCGTGATATTCAGAAGACTTCTAGAACAAAAATCTTGGAATTTTGAATTGTAAAAGATTGATTTGATTGATGGTACAAAACACTGAGAATTGTACTGCCAGCAGTTTGACTGTCAACTGACTGTTCAAGTATTGACGTAGCAGTTAGAGTGAAAAATCAACAGTCAAAGTTAATTTTCTTTTTTGTTGTTTTTGTTTTATGTGAAAAATGAAAGTTTATTTACATGACTTGTTAAAAAAAAAAATACAGACATAATAAATAACTAATATTTACTGTATGCGGGCAAAATTACCGATAATAACCCTGAAAATCATTTAATGCACAGAAAAATGAATATTTGACTGGCAGAAAACACATAAAAGATTATCAGAGTAATTAAGCAATATTATGACAAATAGTACAACATTTAATACTGACAGTACAAATATTACATACTATATTGAACAGTACAACGAATAAACGGTACATTTAAGAAATAAGAAATACGACAAATTTTAAGAATGACGATTGATAACCCATGCTACAAATAGTAACATGTAGATGATTGGGAGCATAAGCATCCCAGGTCCACAGTGTTCCGGGCTATGTAGACAGAAGAAAGACATGATCACCGTAGCAATGGTGATGACCATAAGAAAACACGTTTCCCACCGCTTTGCCATTTTGTCGGGGAAGAAGAAAGGATGGATTATGAAGTAGAAATTTGAGAGATGAATTAGAATTTGATGTGAGATTTTTATGAGAAAATGAGAGGTATTTATAGAGTGGAAAGAAGGATAGAGACGTTGGGGAATGATGTGATTCCGTACAAAAGGAGAATTTGAGTGGAAGTAAGATTTGATAGAAAGTGTATGATAGTGTTGGGAAAAAGAGAGATGTAGAGAATAAAGTTAGGATTTGATTTTTGGAAAAAGAGATTTGAAAAGATTTTTGAAAATAATGGAATAGAGTACCAAAATTAGTGGGAAACAAAAGATAATAATAACTCTGTACCAATTGTGTCAGTACTATTTATTTGTAAATAAATAAATAGCATGTGTGAAGTAATAAATAGTATTTGGCGTTTGCGTAAGAATAAATTCAACTGCAAGCCAAATTACTGTATAAGAAAAATTCTAAAAACTAAGTATTTCATATGTTAGGATATTTGTTGAAATGAAAATCCATGATTATATGAGACTCTTAATTTTCAGATTAGAGTTTTCTTGAAAAAAGATGCGGCCAAATTTTGGGGTATAACAGTTGCCCCTATTCAATCTTCTTAAACCTGAAGAGATTGTCTGAAATCTGAAGGTAGAAGACGATTGAATATTTAGATGCCCTGAAAATTTGCACTTACCTTGATCAGAAGAGATGTTGGAAGTTGCCTTTGAATGCCGTCTGCGAAATGTTGTTGGCAGATTGAAACATTACCTGAGATGGGCTTTCAGATGCCACCTGGTAAATGTGTTGAGGGTTTGTTCATCATAATGAATCCATTGATTATATCTGGATGAAGGATTTGAAAGTCTTTGTGTTGACTGTTTCGGAACCGTCCAAGGTTACCGCTTTAAGTCTAGGAGGATGATTGCTACGGAACTTGTCCAAAGTTTTTCCTGCTTTAGATTTTGAAAGTTGATCATTATGGAACCGTTTGAGGTATCAGCTTTAGATCTTTGATGTTAGATCATCCTTGAACCGTCTGAGGTATCGACTTTAGATCTTCAATGTTAGATCGTTCTGGAACCGTCTGAGGTATCAACTTTAGATCTGCAATGTTAGATCGTTCTGGAACCGTCTGAGGTATCAACTTTAGATCTTCGATGGTAGATTGTTTTGGAACCGTCTGAGGTATCAACTTTAGATCTTCGATGTTAGATCGTTTTGGAACCGTCTGAGGTATCAACTTTAGATCTGCGATGTTAGATCGTTCTGGAACCGTCTGAGGTATCAACTTAGATCTGTGATGTTAGATCGTTCTGGAACCGTATGAGGTATCAACTTTAGATCTGCGATGTTAGATCGTTCTGGAACCGTCTGAGGTATCAACTTTAGATCTGCAATGTTAGATCGTTCTGGAACCGTCTGAGGTATCAACTTTAGATCTGCGATGTTAGATCGTTCTGGAACCGTCTGAGGTATCAACTTAGATCTGCGATGTTAGATCGTTCTGGAACCGTCTGAGGTATCAACTTTAGATCTTCGATGGTAGATCGTTTTGGAACCGTCTTAGGTATCAACTTTAGATCTCCGATGTTAGATCGTTTTTGAACCGCCTGAGGTATCAACTTAGATCTGCGATGTTAGATCGTTCTGGAACCGTCTGAGGTATCAACTTTAGATCTGCGATGTTAGATCGTTCTGGAACCGTCTGAGGTATCAACTTTAGATCTTCGATGGTAGATCGTTCCGGAACCGTCTGAGGTATCAACTTTAGATCTGCAATGTTAGATCGTTCTGGAACCGTCTGAGGTATCAACTTTAGATCTGCGATGTTAGATCGTTCTGGAACCGTATGAGGTATCGACTTAGATCTTCAATGTTAGATCGTTTTGGAACCGTCTGAGGTATCAACTTTAGATCTGCAATGTTAGATCGTTCTGGAACCGTCTGAGGTATCAACTTTAGATCTGCGATGTTTGTTTTTGAGTTGATAAGTGATCAGAATGAATCTTTGGCTTGATTATATCTGAGAGAATCGTTCATTGCATTCAGGTGAATACTGCATGTGATTGAGAACATCTTTGTTGAAGATATCCGTCTACCTGAAAAATCAAGTTAGTGATAGGCAATGTTTATGATGCATGTAATGTGAGATATTTTCGAGCTAAAGGAGAAATATGCATGTTATGTTGTGTATGAATATGCGTATGAATACGCGCATGATGCATGATGTATGATGTATGATGTATGATGTATGATGTATGAATGTGAATATGAATGTGTGATGTATGAATGTGATGTCAAGCTTTTATTTGGGAAAATAAATTTCCGCCAGTCATCTGGATATGACTATATTGTGATTGTTGATGATCTTTTGTCTTGTTTGAGTACCCTCGGCTGGGGAAATTCTTTGAGAACCATGGTACTCTGTTGAAGGATCTTTGACTATCACTTGGGAATGAAAGGTAGCTGGAAGTGCTGATGCCCTTTCAAATGGGAATGAGGAAGATGCATAATCCTCCGATGCACTATCTGACCAAGTCCGGGTGCGGGGATCACACCTTCTGAAGATAGTAATCTGGAACAACCCTGCTGGGGGATAAGACTTCTTTTGAAGAGAAAATCTCTTTTGAGGAATTTGCTGAGAAATGCGCTTCTCTTGGGGATTTCTTCTGAGGGGATGATGTCCAGATAATTGGGACATTACCTGAATGTTATTCCTGTTTTTCCTGGTAAACATCAATCATATTCAAATGCACATGTTCATTCAGAATTATCATTGGGACGTTTACGTATTTAAAATAGAAAAAGTGAAAATGGTGATTTTTGAGCCTAAGCTGCATTGATTTTTGAAAAAGAGCCATGATAGGCTGATTAGCACAGGGAGACAATAATCCTAGAAGTAGGAAACTGTCATAAAGTTTTGAAAAATATTTATAAAGATAAATAGCTATGTGAAAACAATCCAGTCAAGTTTCAATTCTGCTATTGCCAATCTATCTTCGAGCATCTCATCCCTCACTTGTTGGAAGAAAGTGGTTGGACTGATCGGTGTCTTTGAGGTGTTGAATCTTGATGGGGAGTAGGCAGCTGAACGGAACATAGTTGTATGCTTCATTCCCTAACTTTTGCCTAGGCTGCCCTTTCAGGTTTTCAGCCTACCGGGATAGTATTTGTTTAGTCTCTAATTTTTGCCTGGACCGCCCTTTCGGGTTTTCAATCCACCGAGACGCTCATTTTTTGCCTAAGTTGCCCTTTCAGGTTTTCAACTTAGCGAGCTGTTTTTTTTCTTTTTAAGCGAAGTATTTTTTGACTATGTCAGCATTCACAGGGTGTGGGAAATCCTCACCATCCATGGTGGTAAGCAACATGGCGCCGCCGGAGAATATTTTCTTGATTATGAATGGTCCCTCGTAGGTGGGAATCCATTTGCCTCTGGGATCACCTTGTGGTAAGATGATGCGTTTGACAACCAAGCCACCAGTTTGGTATGCTTGACTTTTGACTTTTTTGTTGAAGGCTTTGATCATACGCTTTTGGTATAGCTGACCATGACAAATAGCTGCGAGCCTTTTCTCATCAATCAAGTTTATCTGGTCCAACCGTGTTTGAATCCAATCGTCTTCGTCTAGATTGGCTTCTTTCATAATCCTTAGGGAAGGAATCTGAATTTCAATTGGAAGAACTGCCTCCATACCATAGACTAAGGAGAATGGAGTTGCCCCTGTTGAAGTACGCGCAGATGTGCGATAATCATGAAGAGCAAAAGGTAACATCTCATGCCAGTCTTTGTAGGTTACTGTCATTTTTTGTATGATTTTCTTGATGTTCTTGTTGGCAGCTTCCACCGCGCCGTTCATCTTTGGTCGATATGGAGAAGAATTATGATGTTTGATCTTGAACTGTGTGCAAAGTTCAGTAATCATTCTGTTGTTTAGATTTGTGCCATTGTCCGTGATAATCCGTTCAGGGATGCCGTACCGACAAATGAGATTGTATTTGATGAACTGGGCCACCACATTCTTGGTAACAGAAGCAAATGAAGCTGCTTCTACCCACTTTGTGAAGTAGTCAATAGCGACCAGGATAAAGCGATGTCTGTTGGAGGCAGTAGGTTTGATTTCTCCAATCATATCAATACCTCACATTGCAAAAGGCCAAGGAGTTGTCAGGACGCTTAATGGAACTGGAGGTACATGTACTTTGTCAGCGTATATCTGGCATTTGTGACATGTTCGGGAGTGATGATGGCAGTCTGTTTCCATGGTAGACCAGTAATAACCTGCTCTAAGGATCTTTTTAGCCATTGTATGTCCACTGGAATGAGTACCGAAGGCACCATTGTGTATTTCTTTCATGATCTGTTCTGCTTCCTTCTTGTTTACACAGCGAAGTAAAGTCGAGTCATGGTTGCGTTTGTATAAGGTTCCATTGCTTAGAAAGAATTTGGCAGCAAATCTCCTTAGAAACTTTCTGTCGTTAATGGATGCCCCTTCAGGGTACTCCTGAGCTTCGAGATATCTTTTTACTTCATGGAACCATGGTTTTTCCTCGGTTCCTTCGGTATCGATCTCATTGCAATAGGATGGTTCATCTTGCCTGTAAATGGTGATCATAGGCGCCTCGTTGTCCCACCTGACTTTGAACATGGATGACATGGTAGCTAAAGCATCAACTAGTTGATTTTCCTCGCGTGGGATGTGTTCGAAAGTGATTTCTTCGAAGTAAGGAATCAAACTCAGCACATATTCTTTGTAAGGAATTAGATTCGGGTGCTTTGTGTCCCATTCCACTTTGACTTGGTAGATTACCAAGGCCGAGTCTCCGTAGACTTCCAGGAATTTGATTCTTAGATCGATTGCAGTTTTAAGACCCAGAATACATGCTTCGTATTCGGCTATATTGTTAGTGCAATTGAAGCATAACCTGGCAGTGAATGGTGTATGACCTCCTGCGGGGGAAATGATCACAGCTCCGACGCCATTGCCAAGTGCATTAGAAGCTCCGTCAAAAACCATAGTCCACCGGGATCCTGGCTCGGGTCCTTCTTCTGGTCCTGGTTGTTTGTAGTCATTGACTAGCATAATGTCTTCGTCTGGCAAGTCAAAGTTCAATGCTTGATAATCATCCACTGCTTGATGAGCCAGATGATCAGCTACCACACTTCCTTTGATTGCTTTTTGTGAAGTGTATTGAATGTCATATTCTGTTAAGATCATTTGCCATCTCGCTATTCTTCCAGAGAGAGCAGGTTTTTCGAACACGTATTTGATGGGATCCATCTTGGAGATTAGGAAAGTGGTGTGATTTAGCATGTACTGTCTTAGTCGGCGAGCCGTCCAAGCTAAGGCACAGCAAGTTTTTTCGAGTAGTGAGTATCTTGTTTCACAATCGGTAAACTTTTTGCTAAGATAGTAGATTGCGTGCTCCTTTCGGCCGGATTCGTCATGTTGTCCTAGTACACACCCCATTGAGTCTTCTAACACAGTTAGGTACATTATCAGAGGTATGCCTTCCACAGGTGGCAACAAGATTGGATGTTTTTGGAGATATTCTTTGATTTTGTCAAAGGCTAACTGGCATTTGTCATTCCACCTTTCCACTTGATCTTTCTTCAACAGTTTGAAGATCGGCACACAAGTAGTAGTCATGTGGGCAATAAATCGGGCGATGTAATTTAGACGTCCCAAGAATCCTCTGACTTGTTTCTCGGTACGAGGTATAGGCATTTCTTGAATGGCTTTAACCTTGGCGGGATCAACCTCAATACCTTTGCTGCTGACGATGAAACCTAAGAGTTTGCCGGATCTTACTCCAAAGGTACACTTATTTGGGTTCAGTCGCAACTTGTATTTCTTGAGTCTGTCAAACAACTTGTGTAAATGACCCAGATGTTCTTCCTCGGTGTTGGATTTTGCAATCATGTCATCGACATACACCTCTATTTCTTGATGAATCATATCATGAAATAGCGCTACCATTGCACGTTGATAGGTCGCTCCTGCGTTTTTCAGACCAAAGGGCATTACTTTGTAACAAAAGGTTCCCCAGGGTGTTGTGAAGGTTGTTTTTTCCATGTCTTCGGGTGCCATCTTGATTTGATTGTACCCTGAGAATCCGTCCATAAAGGAGAATACCTTGCATTGTGCGGTATTGTCAACTAGTACATCGATGTGTGTTAAAGGGAAATCATCTTTGGGGCTTGCCCGGTTCAGATCTCTGTAGTCCACGCACATTCTGACTTTCCCGTCTTTTTTAGGTACAGGCACGATGTTAGCTATCCAAGGAGGATAACTTACAACTTTTAGGAATCCGGCATTGAACTGTTTTTCAACTTCGTCTTTGATCTTTTTTGACATATCAGGCCTACTCCTTCGTAGTTTTTGTTTGACTGGAGTGCTACCTTCTTTGATTGGCAGGCGATGAACTACAATGTCCGTGTCAAGGCCTGGCATATCTTCATAGGACCAGGCGAATATCTCGACGTAGTCTCGCAGCATTTGAATCAGTCTTTGCTTGATGCTGTGTTCTAAATCAGCCCCTATTTTGACTTCTTTCTTTTCTTCGTTGCTGCCCAAGTTGATGACCTCAATTGGCTCCTCTTGAGGCTGTATGGCCTTGTCTTCTTGTTCTAGCAGCCTTGCAATTTCTCTTGGCACTTCACAATCTTCCTCACTTTCGTCCTCAGTTTGGTAGATCGGACTTTCAAAGTCATGACGGG
The DNA here is from genome assembly GCF_029867415.1 of Vicia villosa. NCBI lineage: Eukaryota > Viridiplantae > Streptophyta > Magnoliopsida > Fabales > Fabaceae > Vicia > Vicia villosa. The sequence goes on along the minus strand of NW_026706183.1, from coordinate 71,532 downwards.
CAATAGCAGAATCGTTGTTGACTGGATCCAGAGTGTATGTGAATATGCATGTTAGTTATGTGAGTGTGTGTGAAGAAAAAACATAGCTATTTGAAAGCGAAGAAAGAAAGAAAAAGGATCACAAAATTTAAATATGCAAGCGTCCCATGACTTTATTGAATGCACATGATCATGATATGATAAGCCCTTATAAAAGGACCAGTGCGCTTTGGGCAAGGCACACGGCTTTCAGGCTCATGGTTCGATTGTTCAGGAACCATTTTTATCTTTGCACAATATACACAAAGAAAACAGGAAATGGCATTTACTCCTGGTCAAAGGAGATCACATCCTCAGCTTTCCAGTTGTTCAATCCACTGTTGTGAGCAGGGAGTACCCGGCTGTTCCAGTTGTAGTTGTCTTCTTCATCTTCCACAGCATTGATTTCATTAGTGGGAAAATGAGCCGGTGATCCTTCGGGATAAGGGATATACTCTGTTGGATACGAGAGCCCAGGCTGAGATATCTCTGTTGGCTGAGCGAGATGCTCGATAAGGCCGTCCCATGAAGTCGGGATGATGTTTTGAATAGAGACTTGTGCATCCTGGTGAGGAGTGTATTCTGACAGAAAGCAACCCTCGTTATTTGGTATTTCCCTGGCTTCTTCAAGAGTGAAATTGTCATCGTAATGTTCATCCCATCCAGTTGGGACAATGTCCTCCATAGCAATTTGTGAGCTCGGAGGAGCGGAATATTTCACCATATAGTCATATTTGCCGCTGGGTTCTCCTAGCGTGTCCCATACTTCTTTGGGTGGATTTTGATATTGCTCAGTGATGGGACTTGTGAAACTTTTGTCATTTTCAATTTGATCACCCCATCCAGTTGGGGTAATGTCTTCCATAGCAACATAAGAATTCTGAGGTGCGGTATACTGATAATTATACCCGTCACTTGGTTCTCCCACAGCATCCCACATTCCCATGGAAATGGGTGGAATCTCATCTGGATATGGATGAATGATATGGTTCAAGAACACTCCTTCATCTTCAATAGCGTTTACTTCTTGGCTGACGAAGTGTGACATTAATCCTCCAGAACGAGGACCTTGATCATTCTTTTGATCTTCACTATCATAGCCCAGGCCTAGCTTGTCAGACTTGTAGGGTATATCGGGAAGCTGTCCCCATACTGTGCAATCACCCTGTTCAATCATGGCTTTGGCATCTTTGAGAGAAGCCATAGTTGTAGTTGGGGTAGCAGGAATATGCTTGGTGGTAGAGACATCTGGGGAGACCACCTCAAATGATTGGCATGGAGTTTCGATGAATTCGTCCTCCAACTCAACATATTTGGAATTGCTTAGGTGACTAACCACATATTCCTCTTCGCCATAGACTGTGACAATCTTTCCTTTTACTGGATATTTTAACTTCTGATGCAGGGTAGAAGTTACAGCGTTTGCCCCATGTATCCAAGGGCGTCCAAGTAAACAGGAGTAGGCTGGGTGAATTTCCATTACGTAAAAGATAGAATCGAAGATTTGAGAACCCACTCTGATTGGGAGATTCACTTTTCCGTATACCGTTCTTGTTGACCCGTCAAAGGCTCTTACCACAACATCACTTGGTTGTAACACAATTCCTTCGAAGTCAAGCTTTTCTAGTACTGTTTTCGGTAACACGTTCAAAGAAGAACCGTTATCTACTAGCACATGAGATAAAGTGGTGCCATTACATTCAATGGAGATATGTAGGGCTTTGTTGTGATTTTTTCCAGCAGGGGTTAGATCCACATCAGAGAAACCGAGACCATTGTTCACGGTTAGATTGGCAACACAATTCTCAAATTGGTCGACTGAGATCTCTTGAGGCACATGCGCAACTTTAAGGAACTTCATCAGAGCTTTGGCATGAGCTTCTGAATATTTTAGCAGAGATAGCATTGAGATTTTTGAAGCGGTGTGCCCTAGTTGCTCAACAATATTGTAATCACTCTTGCAGATGATTTTCAATATTTCCTCCATTTCTTGCTTTGATGGATCCTCAGCAGTGATCTCCACCGGGGTTTGGACTTGTTCAACTTGTGGCTCTTTGCCTCGAGCGCTGTTATCTTGATTAGGAACTGGGACTCGGACTGGACCAGCAGCAACATTTGGAGAAATTTCTGGTGAAAAGATTCTTCCACTTCTCGTGATCTTGCTGGTACCCACAATATTACCCACATTTGGAGTAGTTAACTTTGCTGCCTCTTCAGTCGAGGTACCCTGCTTAACTCCATGAACATAAACATTAGTGTCGTATCCCCATGGGACAGCTTTGTCTGAGGAGTATGGAAATGGAGTTGGACTAGCAATGACTACTGATGCCACTTTGAGTGTAGCAGAAATTTTGAATGGAGCCTTGGCAGAGATTTTGAATGGTATGCTGGAGATCACTGAGGCATCCTCTATTCTCATCCCGTTTGCAAAGACTTCGCACAACACGTCCATAGAAGGGAGCCTCTCAAACATAATGATACGGCGATCCATCCACTTTTGAATTCCCATCCTCAGATTTTCACAACCATTGGGCAGGTATGAGCAATAAAAGCAGTCGGGGTCACACCCTGGAAAGTAACCAGCTTGGATTAGCTTTCCTTTGACTTCGCAGAGTGGAGTTGATAATTCGTTCACATCATAGATGTAAACAGTGTCCAGGATAGCGTTAACAGTTTTGTCATGCTTTGGCATAGGTGCAGTGATGACATTTGGAGTTTCTGGAGGATCGAACTCAATTTCCCCAGCATCTATCATATCTTGTATTTTATTTTTCAAGGCCCAGCAGTGATCTGCGTCATGTCCTGGACAGTTTGAGTGATAGGCACATGTCACATCAGGGCGATAATTCAGAGAGGAAGTGTTGACATTCTTTGGAGGACCTTTTAATGTGATCAGATCTGCTTTTAGCAAGTGCTGCAATGCCTGAGAGATTGGCATGTTGATTCTGGTGAAATTTCTTCTTGGTGCATCTGGTCGATGCGTATATTTTGGCTGTTGATCTTTTTGAGGTGCAGATGCGGAGATCAGAACTGCCCCTACAGATTGATGCTGCTCACTTTTGCGACTTTTCTGAATTTGTGTTGCATTGACCTCATTTCTCCCGCTGATGGGCCTTTTTGTAGTACCAGAGGAGGAACCTATTTGAATTTTTCCATTTTGAATGCCACTTTCGACATGTTCTCCGGTCAGTATCAGGTCAGTGAAACCTGATGATGAGCTTCCCAGCAAATGGCTATAGAAAGGGCCAGTTAAAGTGCCCATGAACATGTCGACTAGTTCGCGATCAGATAAGGGTGGTTGAACCCTTCCAGCCATATCTCTCCACTTTTGTGCATATCCTTTGAAACTTTCTTTTGGTCCCATAGACATGCCCCTTAGTTGAGTACGGGTTGGCGCAAGATCAGCATTGTATTGGTACTGTTTGTAAAAAGCAGCAGCTAATTCTTCCCAAGTATGAACCTTGGTATTTTCCAGCTGGTAGTACCACTCGAGTTGCGTACCCGACAGACTTTCTTGGAAGAAGTGAATCCACAATTTGTTATCTGTTGTATGAGGTTGTATCTTCCTCACATAGGATCTCAGATGTAGTTTCGGGCAAGAAACTCCATCATATTTTGCAAAGACAGGAACTTTGAATTTTGGAGGGATAACAACATCCGAGATGAGCCCCAGATCATTGAAATCTAAACCAGGTACTTTTTGTATCTCCATAGCTTTCATGCGGTCTTCCAGCTGTTGGTATTTACCATCATCCGGTTCGTCCCCAGAATGATCATCTTCTTCATTTGAAGAGAGAGAGGGTTTAGCAGAACCCTGGTTGCTTTGATTGTCTTCTTGTTCACCATCACCGACTGTTTCAGGGATCGGTGGCTTTTTGAACTTTTTGACTGGGATTTTGATCTTCCTTTTCAGGTGACTCACGCCTACAGATCCTTTGGGCTTCTTTTTCTTCTTGATTATCAGGGCTTTCAGTTCTTGTTGCCCCTTTGCCAGTTCCAGAATTGCCACTTGAACTTGGGCATTCTGTGCTTCGAGGTTCTTGATGCTTGTCTCAGATTCCATCTCTTCTGACTGAAATAAACAGCGAGGAGATGAGAATTTCGTCATGTGAACCTGTTATGCAATGTGTATGACTGGATGCAATGTATATGAATGAAATGTATATGCAAATGTATGAAATGTATATGCAATGTATATGAATGCAATGTATGTGAATGCAGTGTATATGAATGAAATGTGTGTGCAATGTTTTCAAGGATCTTAGAGTTTAGATTTGTTAAAACAAAGAAGAAACAAACATTAGTTAAACAATTTATTTCTTTTTTTTTGCTTTATTTTTTCTTTGCCTAATTTGGGCTTACAAAACAGAAATAAAGGAAATGAATGATCCCTCAGGTCTCCCATGGACGCTTTCTCTTTGCCCCCAGGAATGTGTTGATCTGCTGTTCTTCTTGAAGCTGTCCGGTGAGCTCCAATATCCTTCTCTCATAGTCTTGACAGTGTGCTTTGAAGGTGTCTCTTTCCTCTTTTAGTTGAACCCAAGATTTTTGCAACTCTTCTAGGTCAGTTGGCATATCCGGGTGTAGAATAACTTGGGGTTCGTCTCCTTCGACCTCTGGCTCAATAGTCACAGGTAGAATGGCGGGATATGGCATAATGAGTTTCTGAGCATGAGTGCGGACCCATCTGAGGTAAGATTCCATAGGAATAGAATTCCATTGCCCCAAAGTTTTGCTTTCTATTCTATAGACACTGCCCCATGCATGTATGAAACTTCGTCGGTGTCTATGGGAATCATTCTCGTAATCAAACACAATGCCACGGATAATCATGTCATGAGGACCGTTGCTCCTTGCATATCCGAATTGGCGTAAAGCCAAAGAGGGATTGTAAGTGATGCCCCCTTTGATGCCAAGGAGTGGTACATTAGGGTACTCTCCACAATGATCAATGATAGTAATGTCTCTTTGAAAGAAGTTGTTCCACCGGATATCTGAATGAGACAAAGACATAATCCTGCGAGACCATTTCATTCTTTGTTCATTTCTCAACACTGATCGGGGAAGATGAAATGTAAACCACCTAGCCAGTAGTGGTATACAGCACATGAGAGTTCCTCGTTTCTTCATGGTACGAGTGTGTAGAGAATGTAGAATGTCTCCCAGCAATGTTGGTACTGGGTTACGGATTAGGAAAAGGTTGATGATGTGTACACTTATGAACTGGTCGGGATTTGGGAATAAAACCAACCCATAGATCAAAAGGGCCATAACCTCCTCAAAAGCTGGATAACTTTTGTTTTCTAGCAGTAGTCGAGCCTTTTCCAATAAGAATTTAGCAAGCAAACCCTTAACTCCACTCTTTGTTTCCCAATTGGACTCGATTTCTGATTTTCGCAAATGTAAAGCAGCAGCAATGACTTCAGGTTTTGGAATCCTTTCTAAACCAGTGAAAGGTAATTGATTTCGAACAGGCAATCCAATTAGTTCAGAGAATTCTTCCAAAGTGGGTACCAACTGGTAATCAGGAAAGGTAAAGCAATGATGTTCAGGGTCAAAGAACTGGAACAGGACCCGTATCATGTCTTCTTCAAATTTTGAGGTAACCAAATGGAGTAAGTGACCATGCCTTTCGGTGAATTGAACATTCCTGGGGAATTCTGACACTAAGTCTTTTAGTTCAGATGGTACCGTTGAGATGTTGATTCGGATGTAATCTCGGGTGGCGGGAGCCATTACCTGCAAAAAACAAAGGTAAACTCTTTGATCCTTGAAGTGTTTTGTGAGAAAATGATATGCTTATGATGCAAACATGTGGCACACAAAAACAAATCAAACAATAGCCTTAGGTTTAAAGGCTTGCATGGAGCTGATAAGTGATACCCTCCCCACTGAAGTTGAGTTGGTTAAAACCTGTCCTAGAATAGTATTCGGGTTCTATGATCCTTGGAAGTAACATCTCAATACGGCGCTCGAGCGGACGATCAAAATATTCCTCGAGGATAACTAACTTCGATCAATTTCAAAGCTAGCCACTTAATAGGCCATAAGTCAAGTTCAACTAAAAAGGTTCTAAGACAAATTAGTGTTTAATGACATTTCGGAAGCCTAATATACTCCTTGATCGTTTTCAAGGGACATCAGTATAAACCAAAGTATCGCACTAACGATGACTACCAGATCAACCGTATTGGTACATGCCGTACAGTTTCCTTGGTCTATTGTCATATACTTAAGGTATCTCGAGATTCGGGTTAGAATCTTTCACACAAGCAAAATACCCAAACAAACCTTTGAAAAATAGAGCAATCAAGTCAAACAATTGAAAACATCGAAGTAATCTATTAAGGTAACCCCTTTTGAAAACATTTTGTTTTTTGAAAGTGACTCCCCAGCAGAGTCGCCAGTTCTGTGGACCTCCGTTTTTTTCGGGCCATACCTCTGAGCGGGAGAGATACGTGAACTGACTCTTTTTTATCGCTTATGCTTTCGCATTTTTGAAAATTCACAGAGTCGCCACCGACCTTTTATTTTATCCAATTAAGGAAAGGTTTATAAAAGAAACAGAAAAAAGACCTTTAAGAAATTCTGGGTAAGGGGGTAGGTTATACAAAGGGAAGGTGTTAGCACCCTTTGTATCCATGGTTATCCATGGGCTCTTAAGTTTGCTTAGCTCACTTGTTTTTCGATCATTTTTCAATTGCTTTAGAATGCTCATATGTGGTTTCAAATACCTTTGTAAATTGAATTTGTAATGATCCTTGTGCGGATGTATACAAAATGTTTGTTTATCTTTCGAAAGATGTTTTGAAAAGAACGTTAACTTTGTAATGATCCGTGTTTGGATGTATACAAAGTATTGTCTTTTTGGAAAGTTTTGTTTTGAAAAACAACAGTGTATGAGAATTTTGTTTGTTTTGATTTGAGCAAGCAAACTAGGAGGTCTACCCTGAGTTGTAAGGTCTTTATCCTTATTTCCTTTAAAAATCTATCCTTTCACCGGATACAAACAAAAGGTTCGATTTTGTACTCGAAACAGTAGAATTTTGATTTTGATTTTGAAAAGAATGAGAAGGGATTACCTTAAAAGGTGCAAGTGTGATTGTGATTGGATTCAGATATTTTATCTTTGAAGTTAGTGATCTAACGGTTCAATTTTATCTTTGACATACACGCAGTTTATATTTGCTGGAAATTAAAATGCGGAAATGTAAAGTGCGGAAAGTAAATCTACGCTATTATATCGATTGTGCAGGAAATGTAAACTAGCCTATTTACATGAATTTGACATCCTATACATTTATCTAGGAATTTAAATTGCAAGAAAAATAAAAGGCATGTTTTTGGATTTTTTTTTATGATTGATTTTAATTATAATTAATGCATGATTAATTAAATTAAAATGAAGAAAAAAGATGAAAATAAATTTAAACCTAGAAATTAAGTTTAAAAAAATGTACAAAATATTTGTCAATTAATTTTAAAACAAAACTAATTTTTTGGAATTTTTGAAATTGATTTGAAATTGATTAAGCTAATTAAAACATAATTATGCAAATAATTATACAAATAATTAAAACTTAAAGAGAAAATTATCCTAAATATGTACAAAATTAGTTTATAACATATAAACAATATTTAATATAAAGAACAATTTTTTTTATGATTTTTTGATTGGTTAGAATAATTAAAAAGCAAATATATAAATATATACTAATTAATTATGCAAAATATTGAAATTTTGAAGAAAAATAAAATATTTTTATTTCAGAAAATAATATATTATTTTAGAAGTCTAAAAATATTTTTTGTGTATTTTTTGGATTTTTAAAACTATTTTTAATTAATTTTGCAAAGAAATTAAAATAAAAATAGAAAATATAAAAGGATACAATCAAGTGTGGTATGCATGTGAGTCCATGGTATGGATTGCTTGTCTGATGCGTTGGATGAAAATTTGAGATGATCCAAGGGCTCAGCTTGGAGGGAACATGGTAGGCGTGGATGAGAGTGATCACGTGGGATCACAAAGACTTTCAATAAGTCAGTTGGGCCCCACCATGCACGCGTGGATGGGAGGACTGGTTGACTGGCGAATGAGAGGTGCCAGAAGTGCCACGCGTGCTGGTCAAAATTTCCAACATACTATTCATCTTCTTCAACCTTTTACCTATGGATTTAGCTGCAGATTTAGCTGCAACGTTACCTGCGGATTTTCTTTGCTTTTTCCATACTTTTAGAAACCTGCAAAAACGTTAGTTTCAAACAACAAAAGCAACCTAGATCCCCTAATTAGGATGCTCTGAGTTCATTGGTGGTGTTAGTTTTGATTAAAACCCACTCTATCTATGAAAACGAAAGCTTTGCATCTTTAGAGTTCAAAAATGGCATACGATGCTCTAGGGTGTATGGCTCACATGTGATACGTTGGATCATCTCTATATCATGTTAGGAACCCATAGAAATGATTAGTTTGTATTATAGTTAAGCGCGCATACGAAAACGAAAGTTATGAGTGTATGTTCATGTAAAACTTTATACGCTTATTACGACTCTCATGGGACCAAACAAAGAGCTTATTCTTACTCTATGTTGCTTTAAGAGATGATTGGAAGTGATTGTTTGTATTGATATTGATTGGAATATGGAATTCGAAAATTACAAAGTTTATGGAATTTTGAGAGAATTTATGAAGTTTCTTGCTATGCTTTGGCAATATTTTCGTGCTCTCTTTTTTTCTCCCTTGTTGCTGAAATATTCTAGCCTATTTATAAGCCTTGAAGTGCTTAGGAACTAAGCTAATAAGCCTTGATTGTCTTTGTTGGAATCTTGACTTTCAAACTTAAAATCTAAGCAACCATTGCTTGAATCTTCCACACTCTTGCTCTAGGCTTCCTTTGCTGCCTTCCTTGCTGAATAATTAAGTCCCATGTGGAGACTTTAGCTTAGAAAATAAGCTATGCTTTATCCTTCCTTTTTTTCCTTTTTAATTTAATCTTAAATGATAAAATTAAATCAAAAAATGGAAAAAAATTTTATGGGCTTGGTCTTGGTCGTGGGAGGCCCACAATAACATGGCAAACATGTTTGAACCATGAAAACTTGGCCCCATTTGGAAAAAATACATTTTTGAGCAATGTTGGTTTCATGCATTTTCCCAAAATTTAGCCAACTTCAACAAGGTGTAAATCCCTCAATTTTTGTCATATGAAGGAGTTCTTGCACTTTTTGGAAACCTCAAAGAGTCCTCTAACCAATGTCTTTGGTCTCATGTCAAAATGAATTTTGATGCTCCTTGGGTGTCCTTTTGAAAAAAGTGTCTTTTTGTTGACTTTGAAAATGACCTGTAATGTCTTTGGTCATATTTTTCAAATGGTGAATGCAATGACCATGGGATCAATTGCATTTGAAAGATAATTGAATTTCCTTCAAAATGAGCTTTGGTTTGAATTTTTTGGATGAAGGATGAGAGAGTTATGACCAGTCAAAGTTGACTTGACTTTTCAGGCAAAAACCCTAATTTTGAATCTTAGGGTTTTGTTGATTTTTGATCTTTCCTTGATGAATTATGATCATCCAATGATCAAATGATGAATCCTTTGACAAAATATGGACTTTAAAAAAAAATAATCATTTTTGACTGTCTGTTGACTTTTTGGTCAAACGGGTCGTCTGTTGACTGTTTGAGCTGCTGACGGTGCGTCTGAGTGAATTGAAGTTTGAAAATTTGTATGATGGTACTTTGAGATATATGGATGTGCATGAAATCCATTTGAGGTCTCAAAAACTTGTTTCTCCTGTACAAACAAGAAAACCCTAGTCAGGGACTGTTTGTGTAGGAGACAGTTAAGCGTACCTGATTTTTGTGCAGTGTTGAGTCTCTGCTAATCGCGTGATATTCAGAAGACTTCTAGAACAAAAATCTTGGAATTTTGAATTGTAAAAGATTGATTTGATTGATGGTACAAAACACTGAGAATTGTACTGCCAGCAGTTTGACTGTCAACTGACTGTTCAAGTATTGACGTAGCAGTTAGAGTGAAAAATCAACAGTCAAAGTTAATTTTCTTTTTTGTTGTTTTTGTTTTATGTGAAAAATGAAAGTTTATTTACATGACTTGTTAAAAAAAAAAACACAGACATAATAAATAACTAATACTTACTGTATGCGGGCAAAATTACAGATAATAACCCTGAAAATCATTTAATGCACAGAAAAATGAATATTTGACTGGCAGAAAACACATAAAAGATTATCTGAGTAATTAAGCAATATTATGAAAAATAGTACAACATTTAATACTGACAGTACAAATATTACATACTATATTGAACAGTACGACGAATAAACGGTACATTTAAGAAATAAGAAATACGGCAAATTTTAAGAATGACGATTGATAACCCATGCTACAAATAGTAACATGTAGATGATTGGGAGCATAAGCATCCCAGGTCCACAGTGTTCCGGGCTATGTAGACAGAAGAAAGACATGATCACCGTAGCAATGGTGATGACCATAAGAAAACACGTTTCCCACCGCTTTGCCATTTTGTCGGGGAAGAAGAAAGGATGGATTATGAAGTAGAAATTTGAGAGATGAATTAGAATTTGATGTGAGATTTTTATGAGAAAATGAGAGGTATTTATGGAGTGGAAAGAAGGATAGAGACGTTGGGGAATGATGTGATTCCGTACAAAAGGAGAATTTGAGTGGAAGTAAGATTTGAAAGAAAGTGTGTGATAGTGTTGGGAAAAAGAGAGATGTAGAGAATAAAGTTAGGATTTGATTTTTGGAAAAAGAGATTTGAAAAGATTTTTGAAAATAATGGAATATAGTACCAAAATTAGTGGGAAACAAAAGATAATAATAATCTACTTGTTACCAGTACAGTCTGAGTTTCCTGATTCTGCACCTGCAAAAAGATTTAACTCTGTACCAATTGTGTTAGTACTATTTATCTGTAAATAAATAAATAGCATGTGTGAAGTAATAAACAGTATTTGGCGTTTGCGTAAGAATAAATTCAACTGCAAGCCAAATTACTGTATAAGAAAAATTCTAAAAACTAAGTATTTCATATGTCAGGATATTTGTTGAAATGAAAATCCATGATTATATGAGACTCTTAATTTTCAGATTAGAGTTTTCTTGAAAAAAGATGCGGGAAAATTTTGGGGTATAACACCACTCACTATCGTAGTTTCAGTAAGTTTATCGTAGATGGTGTGGCTCACTTACTATAGCTCTAGTAAGTCGTCACAGTTAGCCATACCTACTTGGTATCGTAGTTGGAGTAAGTTTATCGTAGATGGTATGACCCACTTACTATAGCTCTAGTAAGTCGTCGCAGTTATCCATACCTACTTACTATCGTAGTTGGAGTAAGCTTATCGTAGATGGTGTGACCCACTTACTATAGCTCTAGTAAGTCATCGCAGTTAGCCATATCTGCTTACTATCGTAGTTTCAGCAAGTTTATCGTAGATGGTGTGGCCCACTTACTATAGCTCTAGTAAGTCGTCGTAGTTAGCCATACCTACTTGATATCGTAGTTGGAGTAAGCTTATCGTAGATGGTATGACCCACTTACTATAGTTCTGGCAAGCTCACCCGCACCAATGGGATCCACTTGTCCCGGTTCGGACAAGTTTACCTGCGTAGAAGATTGTTTGCTATTGTTCTAGCAAGTTTGCCTGCATGAAAAAGATTCACTTGTTTGGAGACTCACGACTCGAGGGTCGGAGAAAATAGCATGTCAAATATTCATGACTCGCGGGTCGGAAAGGAAACAATATGTTTAGAAACTCACGACTCGAGGGTCGGATATTCACGACTCGAGGGTCGGAAAACAAACCAATCACAACACGAGGGTTGGAAACTCACGACTCGAGGGTCGGAAGGCAAACCAATCACAACACAAGGGTTGGAAACTCACGACTCGAGGGTCGGAAAACACACCTATCACAACACGAGGGTTGGAAACTCACAACTCGAGGGTCGGAAAACACACCTATCACAATACGAGGGTTGGAAACTGGGCCTTTTGTAGTATGTGAATGCGCTAGATGATATGTATATGCTAATGCATATGCATATGTTGCTATCATCGGTAAGGTTACCGGGATACATCAATCAGGTGATTGGGGATAAACAAACAGTAAGGTTACCGGGATACGTCAATCAGGTGATTGGAAATAAACAAACAATAAGGTTATTGTCATCGGTAAGGTTACCGGGAAGCGTCAATCAGGTGATTGGAAATAAACCAACAGCAAGGTTACTGTCATCGGTAAGGTTACCGGGAAGCAGGTGGACAATATGGTTTAGCACCAGAGTAATGACTTGGATGTTTTGATGTATGGGATAATACTTATGCTCATGCATTTGTTGATTGATGTAACGAGTGGAATGAAATAATGTCTTCTATAAGACTACCTGAAAAGGTTTCCGGAATGGATATGAACATTTGTCTTAAAGAAGATTACCTGAAAAGGTTCTTAGAAAGGATAAAATCTGTCTTTAAGAAGACTACCTGAAAAGGTTGAAATATGTCTTAAAAAGGACTACCTAAAAAGGCTCTTGGAAAGGACAATGAATGTCTTAGAAAAGACTACCTAGAAAGGTTTTTAGAAAAGGATAAAATTTGTCTTAAAGAAGACTACCTGAAAAGGTTTTTAGCAAAGGATAAGGAATGTCTTAAACAAGACTACCTAAAAAAGGTGTGGTGTAATGTATCAACCAATGTATGTAATGCGTGATTTATATGTATTTGCATGATGCTCTAACGATAGGTTGTTGATAACCAAAGCGTATATGGTTTGCTAATGTTGTAAGGTTGTTGGATGTCAGCGCGATTTCCCAATACCTGTTTTTTGAACTTTGAAGATCGTAGTTAGGAGAAAGATTGGTTCGATGTTGTAAAGTGTGAGGATGCCTTTTCCTTTTGTTGTGGGTCTTATGGATTTGATATCCATTGCCCTAATATTTTCGTGGGAAAAGATGCTTATGATATCCAAGTCATGAGGGAAGTGCCCCGGGAAATAATCTTGTCACATGCTTCGACGTCTATATTGAAGGGTATGCCCTTGATTTCCAGGATATGGAGGGTTATCCATAGTGTAGTATCCTTTTGGTTTAAATTCCTCCCAAGTTTGACATGCCCCTGATTGTTATTGCTTCGAGATGTGACCCAAGTCGATTGAACCTTAGGATGAATGCCCCTAGTAAATAGGATGTTTGATCTTATGCCCTTGTAATCCTTGAGATTTTTCCCCTGTTTAGGAGAACCCTCTGGATGTGGTTCCCCAATTCAAGAGTCTTTAACAAAAATGATCGCCTTTGATTAACCAATCTGAGATCTCCTCGATGCTAAGTGTATATTCGCAGATGACGTTGTACCCTTTGCGAAGTAACTCCAACGCAACGTGTATGCAAGTTTTGAAATCGAAGTCCGTTATGAATTAGGACTGGATGATTTAGAAATGAATGCTTGAAGAAGCGCAGTGGTTAGAAATAGTTTTAACAAACATAGGAGTCAGTATGACAAAATCTTGCTTAATATGCTTTCGTAGTTAACCTTGCCTCAATTAGGACTTTTGAATGTTGTAACTTGGCCTTGGTTCATGGTTTAAGAAACAACGGATATAAGGTTCAAAATTTATTTAACCCAACCCCTTTCTCCTTGATGTTCTTCAAATCCTAAAAATTCTCTTAATCCAATGAATGTGCTTTGTTTGTAAGAGAATCGTTTCAGTTCTGATATTGAGCAGAAGCCTTAGTAGAGATCCAAGCATTGATGGAAAATGTTGTAAAGATCCAAGCATTGACGGGAAGCTTCGATGATTTAGCAGTCACAAGATTATCCTTTGTATTTCGCCTTTATTTTTTTCTATCCCTTATTTTTGCATGAACCAATTCCTTTGAATTTGATCCATCGGGATGCCCTAATTTTTGCCTAAGTCATTTTGTTTTCTTTTATGGAATTTTCCATTTTGACTTAGCGGGCGCTTTCCTCCTTTTGGATGTTCCTTTTGAAATATTGATCCTTGGATATTGACTGTTATGACTGCCATGTTGATTTTGATTTGTAATCTTCGACTTTGATACGTCCTCGATCTTGAATGATGTATTGAGGACAGAAGATGTTGTGAATGTTATCTCCATTGCTTCCTCAATTTTGGATGAATGAGAGGAAGAAGATATGCTCGAACCTTTGCTTTGCTGGATCCTTACTTGGATTGACTGATTCTCTTGACAACCAAAATACACCATTGAATTAATCGAAATCTACCCCGCCCCTGGTTGAAATCAAGATTTATTTGAAAAGTAAGAAACAAACTCCAACTCCTGGCTCGAGGGGATGACGAGGGATTAACATCCTTATATCTCCACTGTTTAGGAATTGAAAAAATGCTTGTACATCGTCGGCTCGGTCTTACCTTGAAAGCATACGTTTAGCGAGATTTAGTTATTTGCGTTCGTCATTCTCCCTTAAGTTTGTTAATAATCCTAAATTTGAAATTAAAAATAGAATAGAAGTGTGCGAGTGAAAAGTCGTAGTAGTGAGCGAATGAAGCGAATGAATTGATTGCAAAACCTGCGTGGTCATCCCATTAGAGTTGCTAATTCGAAGGTACAACTTTTATCCTGAGTAACACTTAGCGATCGTAGGGGTTGAAATTATGAGCATGACAAAACCTATTGATCCTAGGGACAATCTCCTTTGTAAATCCGTTGACTCTGTTTTTCTCCTTAGTTCATAGACTTGTAGAAGTAAAAGGGTAATCTCGAATTCTCCTTGGGCACGTCAAACTTGTCGAGAATAAATTGTTAGCGGTGGGTTTTCGTCGTATCGAAACTTCATGAGTTTCCTTTGACTGAACCGCTTTTGCTTTTTCTCAGGATAGTATCACATCGTTCGCAACCTTTGGAGTTCGTATATTGATAGAGAAAGCCTATGACCCTTTTTCCCCTTGGTGTGGAGTTAACATATGTCGCCTTCCCTCCATCGTAGTTATGCATCTTTGTTTAGGATTTTGCCCTAGTTGGACTGACCCTTGCCCCCTGAGTTATCACGGAGCGTCCTTGTAAACTTTGCTATGTTCTAAGATGAACCCCTTTATGATCAGATATCTCTTGAGTGTATCTATGAGGGAACTTCTTTGTTGAACTAATCCTTGCACGACGATACCCTTTGTTGTATTTATAATCCTGTTACGAAAAGGCATGGACATGCGTCTGACATGGTGAAAGACATCCCCTTTTTTTCCAAACTCATTCCCAATGATTCATCCTCCTTTCTCCATAGTTTATGATAGTAATGGTAGTATTTGTTTTATGATAATTATTTTTTGAAACAAGTTATTGCAGTAGTTTGCGGGTAATATTAATGGTGTTATGTTAGGGGTGGTTATAATGACAATAAATTGTTAATAATAATATTAATTACAATAATAATGTTATAAAACTAACTATAACAATAGAGATCAAAAATAGGTAGAGAAGAGAAAAACAATATTATATCATCTTCTTTCAAGTATGTTTTACATTATAATATGGGTCTCTATTTATAGGACTTAAGGGAGATAAAAAATCACACATATTAAACACATATTAAGTATGGAATAGGAAGATGAAAAACTAGGAGATGGATGGACATCCATTAACATAAATATTCATAACACTCCCCCTTGGATGTCCATTGAGTATATGCCTCGTTAAAACCTTACTAGAAAAAACTCAGTGGAAAAAATTCTAGTGAAGGAAAAAGAGTACAATATCCTTTGAATGTGAATTGCCTCGTTAAAAACCTTACCCGAAAAACCCAATGGGAAAAAACCATGGTGAAGGAAAAAAGAGTGCAAAACATATGTATTTCTCCCCTCATGCAGACATTTACATGTGAGACGATATTGTTTGTAGTATTTGCTTAAAATTTCTTCTTGGAAGTGACTTCATGTAGTGCTTATAGTTATGCAGGATTTGATGAAGTTGTTGCCATGAGTTGTTTCATAGATCTCCATGAAATGATCGTACCATCACATGTAAACAAATAACCTCTTTCTGATCTACCATTGTGAGAATCTGACAAGTAACCAGCATCTCTAATGAATATTTGTTAAGTTCTTCAGGAACTATATAACAGACACGTTATTTTGTAATCCTTTAGAGATTATTGATAATTTAATAAGATAGAATATCAAAATTCAACACGGAGAATGAGAAAAAAAATAAAATAATTAACTAATATTACCTCTAATAGTTAGGGCTTCAAAAAATTTTTTTTCCAAGTTTGGTAGAGCTTTGTGCTGATAACGTGTTATAAAACTAACTAAAACAATAGAGATCAAAAAGAGGTAGAGAAGAGAAAACAATATTATATCATCTTCTTTCAAGTATGTTTTACATTGTAATATGGGTCTCTATTTATAGGACTTAAGAGAGATAGAAAATCACACATATTAAACACATATTAAGTATGAAATAGGAAGATGAAAAACTAGGAGATGGATGGACATCCACTAACATAAATATTCATAACAAATAATAAATTGTTAGTAATAATAATAATTATAATGTCAATAAATTGTTAGTATTAATAATAATTATAACGACAATAAATTGTTAGTAATAATATTAATTATAATACTAAATAATAAAATGATTAAATGATAATAAATGACAATAACAATATCAAATTATGAATAAAAAAATATGAAAAATTAAAATGAAATGGAGACGACAAAACCAAAATAATAACAACAGAACCAAATGAATGAAAATTAAAACCTAAAGGCTAAATTAGGGCAAACCTAATTTTTTTTAAAAAAATTTAGTCCCAGCAGAGTCGCCATCTGTAGTAACCTGCTTAAAATTTACGTTCAAACAGAGTCGCCATCTGTAGTAACCTGCTTAAAATTTACGTTCAAACAGAGTCGCCATCTGTAGTAACCTGCTTAAAATGTACGTTCAAACAGAGTCGCCACTCACTTTATTTGGGCAAGTCAGAAACCCTTAACATAAGAGATATGGGTAAGTAGGTAAATTAGGCAAAGGGAAGGTATTAGGCACCCTTTTCCTCCCTTGTACTCAAGGGGACCCATTTAGCCTTTAGGTTTAGGTTTTAAAAAATAAGCCTCGGCCAAAATGACTAGTTTTTAGAGAGTACGAAATCATTAGCTAAAACATGTATTAAACGAAGAGAAAAAAAATATTTAAAAAAAAAAGGAGGCCTCAGTTATCATCATTGGCCAAAAAAGAGGAATGATAATAAAAAAAAAACTTTTTTAAATAAAAGGGTGGCCTCATACCAAAAGATTTAATCATTAGCCAAAAAAGTAAACCCAAGGGTTTTGACAGGGTCATTGTCAGACCGAGACAACAATGACCAAAGGCCAAAAGCCATGTATAGCGAAAATAAAAATAGGGGGAAAGGGGGAAAGGGTTTGAAAGGGGGAAAAGGTTTGTTGGCCGTTGTCAGTTAATCGACAACGGCTGATTAGGGTTGTTCAAGACAACCCTAAGACAAACCTTTGAAAAAGGTGTGCGTGAGTGAATTTCTGAAAATTGTACGTGAAAGTGAAAAGAAGGTCCTCTGATAGGATTGTCAAAGGTCCTATTTATAGTGTTAGAAAATTAGGTTAAAACCCACAAAAGAAAAAAACTTAAATTTTGTCATTTTTAATAATAATAAAATAATAATAATAATAATTAGTTAAATAATAATAACCTCAATACTAATAATATTAAAATTAATAATACTAAAATTCTAATAAGAGTCAGTAATAATATTTAATAAAAACCCTTATGATAAGATAAATGGACTGACTGGTTTTGGGCCCAAAATACCTGCTAATTGCACCCCTATAAAAATAGTTTTATAAGAGCGTGGGTTTAACAATAGATATGTTAAACCCCATAACTCTTAATTTTAATACCCTTGATAAATTATTAGACGAGAATTCATCGGGCAAATTTTGGGGTATGACACTTCGAAGTCGCTTCGGTAAATTATGATTGCTAAGGTATCTTCGTTGGTTGCCTAAAAAAGATTAATGACTATTATATCCTTCCCTAAAGACTACCTACCTCTACATGGTAGGGACAATTTTATGGCGAACGATGTTTCTCGATGACCCTTCAAAATCTAATGAAAGGACTTCCTACCCTCTTGTGGTATGGATAGCCTTTTCAAACAAAAGTCTTAAAGAACATAAATCTTAAAATTAGGGTAGTTGCTACTAATTGCTTTCTCTGATTTAAATTCAAAAAGTCTTTTTTTCCACTCCTTTTCAAATTACTTTAAAAAAGGCTACACTTATTTTACAAGCTAAAGTCCTTATTCAAATTCTTTTCCTATTCACACACTACACTTCAAACATTTTGAAAACAAAAAGTGAGCTAAGCAATTAAGAACCCATGGATAACCATGAATAGAAAGGGTGCTTACACCTTCCCTTTGTATAACCTATCCCCCGAACTCAAAGTCTTTTAAAAGGTCTTTTCTGTTCTTTTAGCCTTTCCAATTGGATAAAATAAAAGTCGGTGGCGACTCATGCTATCCGCAACATTTTAAAAAGTCAGTTCTCCCACCGTATTACAATCTTTTTCAATCTCCACATCACCAATTAATCTTTTCCTCTCCCATAAAAATTACAGCCAAAAACCCTAGCCTCCACATACGTACCAAGCCTTCAAACTTTGAAAAAAACTAGGACACGATCAAAAGCAATCTTCCGTCCGTTTTCATTCTATTCCAAGGATCGATTCATCCTCCTGAGCCCTCCAGCGATTGGTTCAAGCCTTCAGGCAAGCAAAACCGCACCTATAATTGTCTCCACGAGAGTGCACCAATTGGTAAGGTTTATGAAATTTCAAACTTTTGTTCTATACCATGTGAATGATTTCGACGCATATATTCATGTTCATGCTAGTGTTTTCGAATGTTTGGAGCCATCATGTATGAGTTTTGACGTTGGAATCGGGTTCCACCATGGCTAAGGCGTGAAGCTTTTACTTTTTCGAAGCTCAAAATGTAGAGCGTTTCAGCGAAAGTAAATACCTCCAATGGATTCGCAGGGTCCTATTTAGGGGGGGAGAAGGACTCTTTGGAATTTTATTTGTGAGATTTTGCAGGTTTTATATTTCCAGTATTTGCTACAAAATTTCATCGCAAATCCGTAGCTAATCTCTAGCAAACCCGTAACAAATATTTTAGTTGGAAAGGTTGAAGATGATGAATAGTGAGTATGACCTTTTGACAGTAGGTGGAATGACATCATTGGCCGGTCAACAATTCATCTTTCTTTCCTGTCTTCTAATTGGCTGTTCGTCTTACATGGACCCCGCGCGCACACTACCACATTAATTTCTATTTGCCTTCATATTTTATTTTGTTTATTATATTAACAGATTAAATTGATCGACCAGCTGGCAACATGGAGTGAATTGTATGTGTAGTGTCTGAGTTTCGAGACTCACCCATGACACTTTTATGTTATTCTTTTGCAATGTTTTGCCACAGGTCCATGCAGCGTCCCCTTGCAGCACTATGGTGTGCCATCAGACGCCAGCCGTAGGATTCTCCATAATAACCCGATCCAAGGGATCAAGACGCGCGTCTACCATAGACTACCAAAGATCCTTCCTCACTGGATCGCACGCCCTATTTCTTATTTATTTAATCTTCTTTGTTATTTTGTTTATTTGTTTAACTACCTATTCTTCTACTAATTAATTAACAAAACTACTAACAATTAATTTTAGTAATTAGGATTAGTTTTAAGTTCCACTAATTATTTTCTTTAATTATTTAATTTTAATTAATAATTAGGTTTTTTAGCCAACTTAATCAATTAGATTAATTAGGTTTTTTCTACAACTGATTTTCTTGCCTCCAATGTCCTTGCATTTTGCTTCGTTGGGCTCTTTCGTAGTTAGCCTGGACCCTTCGACTTAGAATAATTGAACATCTTGGACACATCAGCATTCGCCCAGCATTCTTCTCATGGCACCTCCAGAGGTACTCCTTCAAACATTCATTTGCCCTTGGATTTCCATAGTTTCCTTTACCAGACATTTTTCCAGTTCTTCAATCTCAGATAAAGGTTGTCCAACATTCACCATGTTGACTCCCGCTGGGGGAACTTCAGAAATCCTTATCATCTGGAGCTTCAACCTGAGGTCTTCAGTGGCCTCACTAGTTTTCTCCATAAGACCATCAGTAGTCCTTGATTCAAACGAACCTTCAACTTCAATATTGAAGATCATATTGTTACTTAGTCTCTCAATAGCCTGCTTTCCTGCCGAAACCATCTCCCACTCCGTGATATCAGCCTCAAACACATCCACCACGTTAATGTCGACAGGTTCAGCATAGTTGGTGTCAGCGACATTGAGGGGGTCAGCATCAACCTTCATGTTGTTTTTTCCTTTGTCAGCGAACTTCAAACAACCATCCTTGATAGCATTTTAAATTAGATCCCTGAAAAGAAAACATTGTGAGGTTTTATGGACCAAAAACCCATGATATTTACAAAAACCTCAATTCTTACGTTGCTCCAACGGAGGAATTTTAGAATTAGGAGGTACTATCATCTGGCCATCTTTTACTAATAAATAGAAAATTTCGTCCCACTTGGTGACGTTGAAAGTGTATGTTTTCTTTGGGAATTTGTCACTTTTGTTAGGTTCGACAGGGTTTTTTCCATTAGAGGGGGTGAGCAATTTACAAGCATATGGAGGTGCCTCTTTTAATTAAGCCAAATCTATTTCGACTTCTTCAAAGCCATATGGATCATCTAAAGTTTCGACTTCGACGTCTTCAACCTCAACATAGGCTACTCTCTCTTTCTAGTAATTCTTATTTGCCCCGGGCTTTTCAGCTTTCAGTCGTTCGACTTGTCGAACTCTATCTGCTAACTGGGCCATATCTCTCAAATATTAAGTATCTAACTTCTTTCGAATTGAATAGTCTAAATCGCCTGCAGCCATTTCGACCAATTCATATTCTGGAACGACTGTGAAACATCTTGATTTTAATAAACAGAACCTATTCAAATAGTCATCTATAGGTTCTGTGAATTTCCTCTTAATGCTAGCCAATTCTTTCAAACTGATCTTGGTTTGTCCCATGTAAAACTGTTCATAGAACATTCTCTCAAGATGAGCCCAAGTATCTATGGAATTTGGAGGTAAGGTGGTAAACCAAGTAAAAGCATTTTTTGTTAATGAACTAGGGAAATATTTAATCCTTAAATTCTCACTATTTGCTAAGTCACATGCCTCTGTTAAATATCGAGCTATGTGTTCCACGGTTGACTCACTAGTATCCCCTGAAAATTTTGTAAACTTGGGTACTTTGGTACCTCTAGGTAATTCAGTATGCAAAATATAGTCTGCTACAGGGGAAGTATAGTTTGGACGTCGAAGTTCAGTTTTAAGGCCATTATTATCCATAATCCTTTCGATCAGGGTTGTTAAGTTATTTTCTGTCACCATATTGTCTCTTCTAACCCTGTGTATTACTTCACCTGCATTTTGTTCCCTATTAACTACAACTACTCTAGGTTTCTCTTCAGGAACTTCCTGTTGAATAGAATTGGTTCTTCGGTTTTGATTTTCTAAATCTATCACCTGATTTCTCTCACTAGGCCTTTGCCTAGATGGTCGAACCGGGTCTAGGACAGGTTCCAAGATTGGTCCGCCTGCCTGAATGGCAGCCTGGTTGTTTCTTCGTCTGATAGACGTTTGAGGGGCCCCAAAGAAATCTGCTATACGCCCCATTTGTGTGAATATTCGTTGATATGTCTCCATATTATCCTGGTTAGTCCTAGCAATGTTTGTTATTAAGGGGAGAAAAATCGAACCCATCTCTCGAGTAATTACACCCATCATGTCATGGTTGCTTGCGTCCATCGGTTGCCTAAATGCTACTTGATTATTTGTGGTTAGTGTAGGCATTTGGCCTGATGGGCCTGGATTTTGTACGCTTCGACCGACTAAACCTACATTTGGCGAAAAAGTTGCCGTAATATGCTGGGTATACGAAGTTCCTCCACCTTGCATTCCTGTCATATAGGATGCTGGCATTCCATAAGGTTGTTGGTTCCAAGGCCTCCAACCTTCGAATCCTGTTGGTCTCAGGGTAAATGGTGGTGGCTGACTTGCAAAATTTGTCAAAAAATATGGGATTTCTGTTGTGATTGTAAGGGGTGGTACCCTAGTCGAACTAAGTAATGGTATCGTCCCTGTTGACATCGATGTGGATTCGGGTATGGACTAGGAACTATTTACGGCCGCGGACCATGTCGATGTGGGTATCGCTTGTGTTTCTGGCATGGTGGTCGAAACATTTGTTGTACTTGCGGCTATTGTTCCTGATCCTTGTGGGGGATCTTAGTTTCCCCTTTCACTGGTTGAATTGACCATTTTCTTATTGTACTTACGTTTAGGAATTGGTTGTGTACTGTTGGTTAATTTATCGTTCTTAAGGTTCATACAAGGTTCTAATGTGTTTCACACCTAATAGTTAAAACAAAAACTTTAAATGACAACTTTTGACACTGTCCCACTGGGCGTGCCAATTTGTTTACGGTGATTTCCGGTAAACAACCGCTAGTCTTCCAAATTATGAATATACTTTGGTTACTCGAAGGATCGACTAGATTGATTCTAGGACATGTGTCGAGAAGTCGTCTTTTAAGATTATTTGGTTCATGTTATCTTGGTTTTTATTCTTCTATAATGGGATGGTGTAAGTCTATGAATAACTTGCGAAATAAACTAAATAAATGTACGACGAAACATCAATTTGTTAGACAATAAACATAAATAAACTTCGACGGGAATGTAAAGGGAATGTAAATTGCTGTAATGGAAAGACTTAATGAAAAAGTAAAGGAATTTAAAAGATACTTCGATTCTATAATAGAAATACAAACATATGTAAGGTGTTGGTGTTACACGTACATTTCTCAGCGAAAACTCTTTCTCTTAACGCTTGATAATTGAGTGATTCGTGAGTAATTTGTACAAAATGAACACCCTGGATCCTGATACTAAGACCCTTATTTATACTAATTCGACCCTAACGGTCCTACACTAACGAAATGCCACGTTGCCCACATGCATGCGCTTCGAATCCCCGAGGTGCCATTTGTCCTCGTTGAATTAAACAAAACATTTCGAAATTCAAAACTTCCGCTTCAAAATTTATTCGATACGTGGCAACGTGTTCTTCGTGAGAATATATCAAAATACTTCAAGTTTCAGCACCCTTGTATATTGAAGACCACTCAAGGCCTCGAAGACCACCTATCTCGATTCAACCTCGATTTTAGGAATCTTTATCACAAATAACATTCTCAAAATTAGCCCTCCAAGGCCATTCTCTCTTCAAAAACTTAAACCTTCGAAGAATATATATAGCGATCGAAATCTCCAGCTAACAGTATTATGATTAGTAAATACCCCGATTGCTGTATGAGATCTCCTCTTTAAGTTCAGAGAGGAGGACTTGGAATTATATTGTTAAGAAGAAACTTCTTGAGGTATGTAATATGCAGCTTATTGCATGTCCCAATGGTCTGGACATGGAGGTTGATCAGCGGTTGTATGGATCTCTTGTGTACACTTTGAGAGATGTGTATGGGTTACTATGAGTGTCATCTCCAAAACCATAGTGAATAGTGAAATCCATGTTTTCAGGATAGATGTCTGAACCAATATGGAAACATCTTCTAAAGGGGTTGACCCAAGAAGAAAGGAAGTTGTTATAAAGTTCATTGTGAAGTATGAAGACAAGTTGATACGTGCTTAATTCATGTTAAAATGTCCTATTGAAACATAGCATTTATCTTACTAAAATGACGAGTTTATAACATAAAAACCCCAATTATTGAATAAAAGTATTATTGTGCAAGTTCACTTGTTTGGTTTATATTTGTGAAGGAAATAACCTTTAAGCAAAAACCAGAAATCAGAGAGTCCATGTAGCAAACTACAGTGCAGTTAAAGGCAAAATTCAGACAATATAAAATTTGCTAAGCTAGCCATATTTCTCGTAGCAAACCAAGTCAGAAGAAAATATCTCAGTTTCGGTAGCAGCGAGTAGCAGCACAGGAAGTTCGCGTAGCGAACATTGGTGGTTTCTGAAAGATACTTTAAAAGACTTAAAGTTGAAGAAAGGTAGTTTGCTAAGCGAACAACACTTCGCGTAGCAAACTTTGGAGGCTTCTTGAGGAAGTTTGAATGCAAAAACTTAATGGAGAAGAAACAGATACTTCACGTAGCGAACTCAAGCGGCCATAACTGTTATAAATAGAGCAGAACACAGTTCAGAAGGCATTCATTGAATTTTATCTAAGAATATATCATCTGTAATAGCAGTATATTACTAATAGAAGATGTTTTTAGGAGAAAGGGGATGGATACACATCAAGAGTCGGGAAATCATCGTTGATGTCATTTCAACTCAATCCTTCCATTGTTCGTCAAGCTACCATGATTAGATAAATCCACCTCTTACTGGGATTGGTCGTAGTTTACTGAAACAGTATGTATTTTCTTTAATCATGGCATTATATGAAATTTATATTTGAATCATTATTGATGTTATCTTTGTTTTATCGCTTATTTCATGGATTGAATTGATATTGACAAATACGATTCTAATCTCGATCTAAGATAACATCTATTAAACTATAAATTCTAGACATAGATTTAGGTTTAATATCACTTTAAGTATTGAATCTTAATGCTACCGTATTGTTTAATAGATTTAGGTTTAATATTCACTTTAAGTAAGGTAGAAAAATGAAGAAGTCAACTGCAAATTGTTTCAACACAAAGAGGTAGACTACCACAAAACTAAGGCTCCCGATGAGATAGGCCTAAAATTGAAAGGAAATAACGACAAAGAAAAGCCAAAGAATTGTGGAAAATATGTTTTTACAAATTCATACAAACCATCATAAGTTTATTCGAAACAGGCATCGAGCTAATGACGTTAAACAAGCACTTGTTGGGAGGTAACCCAACCTTTTACATCTTTATTTTTCTTTCTACATAATTAGTTGAATTAGTAAGAAGAAAATAATATGGCATGGCACAAAGGAAATTCTACAGAAAACTGAATTCTTCAGAGTTCGCTAAGCGAAGCCCTATTTCGCTAAAGCCAAAATAGCAGAATCAGGAAAAATGCCAATCATTCCATCTTCTTCACTTTAGAATTTTGTGTGTTTTTCATTTAGTAATTAGTTGTAGATATCTTATGATCAATCCATGATATTTATGCTTGTACATTTTTCCTCTAAATATTGAGTCGAAAGAAAAAGCATAGAGTGAAATACCACCTTCACATAAATCAACAAAGATATAATGGTAAGGACATAACTTTGAAATAATTGCACATCCAAGGTACGTGTTTACAGCTTTCTTAGAGTTTAGCATAACTATGACATGAGTATGCTGCATAAAACTAGTTCATTCAATCATATGCCATGACATGCTTCTTTATGAATCACCTAGTTCTAAAAATAGAAAAGTGAGGTAACCTTCCATTGTTCACCATATGCTTAGGAGAATGACAAATTATTGTTTTAACTTGTTTGATTCATGCTTAATCCTGCATTTATGTTGATAATTATGAAGACATATTAAAGGCAATTCTTTGAAATTGATCATTACTACTAAACCAAATGTAGCCTCATTGTTCCTTGTAAGTGAGTGATCATTTGCAAACCCTTTTGAGCCATATGACAATGAGTCCATCATTTATGAATTGAACAATACATTAAGTAAACCACTTAGTGGATATTTTCTATATCTTTGAAAATCATAAAAGTTCATATATGATAGATTCTACTTTTCCTTGAATAAAACCTTGAAACCACGAATATCTCTTTGCCAAATATCAATGAGCATTCAAAGAAAAGTGATTTATCGTTCAAGTTGGATAGAAAGATGTGAGAATAAAAATATGAAATAGAAAGTGAGGATCGAAAAAGAAAATGATTAACAAGAAAAAATGTTTTCATAAGGAAGAAACAAGAAGGATTGGATGAGTAACATTTGTAAAAGAATCAAAACCTATGAATGCTCTTCTAAAAAGAAAAATTAAAAACCTTTTTGTTTCCATTATCCATAGAAAATAAACTTCCTTGGTACCATGGCCACATTACAACCATAAAAGACCTTAGTGATCTATATTTTTGTATATCAACATATCTTGCTTGGATGAATGTATGAATAGATCTATATGTTAGCATATTTGTCATGTGAGAGATCAAAATACCTCCTCATTTTCACTTATACCAAAAGAGTGATAAAGTGTGATTCATGATTAACATGTTTATTGCTTTGGATTGCTTGACATGAAATTTATGTGGAAGACTTGTTTCATGAATATGTCTAAGTGCTAAAGAAAGTAATAATACATCAACCCTTGGATGTGCAAATTCAAAATACCATGTGCTTTGATTACTTCATTGAAAATTTTGGTTGATCATGTGGAAATTGGCATAGAAACTCGTGCTTTTGTTTTAATTTGATTGAGGACAAACAAAGATTCAAGTTGGGGAGAATTTGATTCATGCTTAATTCATGTTAAAATGTCCTATTAAAACATAGCATTTATCTTACTTAAATGGCGAGTTTATAACATAAAAACCCCAATTATTGAATAAAAGTATTATTTTGCAAGTTCACTTGTTTGGTTTACATTTGCGCGGGAAATAGCCTTAAAGCAAAAACCAGCAATCAGAGAGTTTGCGTAGGAAACTTCAGTGCAATCAAAGGCAAAATCCCGACAATAAACAATTCTTTAAGCAAATGTCCAGCGAGATCCCAATTCGCTAAGCAAACCATATTTCACGTAGCAAAGCAAGTCAGAAGCAAATCTCTCAGTTTCGCTAGCAGCAAGCAGCAACACAAGAATTTTGCGTAGCGGACTATATTTCGCGTAGCGAACGTTGGCGGTTTCTGAAAGATATTTTGAAAGACTTAAAGCTGAAGAAAGGTAGTTGGCTAAGCGAACCTCACTTTGCGTAGCAAATTTTTGCAGCTTCCTAAAGGCGGTTTAAATGCAAAATTTAATGGAGAAGAAACATATACTTCGCATAGCGAACTCAGGCGGCCAGAACTGTTATAAATAGAGCAGAACACAGTTAAGAAGGCATTCATTGGCTTTTATCTGAGAATATATCATCTGTAATAGCATTATATTAGTAATAGAAGAGGATTTTAGGATAAAGGGGCTGGATACACATCAAGAGTCGGGAAATCATCGTTAATATCGTTTCAACTCAATTCTTCCATTGTTCGTAGTTCGCCGAAAAAGTATGTATTTACTTTGATCATGACATTATATGCAATTTATGTTTGAATCATTATTAATGTTATCTTCGTTTTATCGTTCATTTCATGGATTGAATTGATATTGCAAAACACGATCTAAGATAACATCTATTAAACACTAAATGCTAGACATAGATTTAGGTTTAATATTCACTTTAAGTATTAAATATTAATGCTACCATATTGTTTAATAGGCTGAGAAATCATCGATTAAACCATAAGGTAGAACTTTCATCGAATGTTTAGACATAAACTTTATTTGTGAGCAATACGTGATGATAATGAAACAAGCTTAAATTGTGTATAATTGATTTGAGATTTTCATATTGAATCGGTGGATGGAAACTAATTCCCAACAATTCTATTCCTCTGAACTTATCTTTTGTTATTTACGCATTTTTACTTTCCGTACTTTATAAACCAAACAAACTTGAATCTTTTGCTTAGAAATATAGAAATTGTTGAACGGTTTTGATATCGCCCCAATCCCTGTGTATACGATAAACACAATACTTACATTTTATTTTACTCAACATCATAAGTCACTAGCCTAATTCGGAATAGTATTGTGAATCCTGGTCATGATGAAGAATCCTCATGTACTAGTGGTGTATTGAAGGAAATTGTCAGACCTTCAGCTTTACCATGTATGAGGATCTAAGAGAAACTGTGAAGATAGGAACTTGATAAAGTGTTCCTCCGATGAAGGGATGCATATGCTTGAGTGCAAATACTTTGTCAGAAGATGATTATTTGTTTGAGGAATGTGTACAGTCTGATTCACGAGTCTTTAACTGGTGTTCTAGGGTTCATCATCAGTAGGAGCTTTGTTTGTCCAAGACAGAGGGAGTTAAGTCTTGTACATGAATTATTGCCTCAATATTACTTACCTTGAGGTTTTATATGCTGGTCAAGCTTGTGGAGATGACTATGTCAGAAAACATGTCTTAACATAAGGAATACCAAGTGTTGTGCTGATCTTAGGAGGACATATACGATTCCAGTCATAAGATGCTGGTTAATCAAATCATGGATGCACATGTAACTTTGAAATACCCTGAGGGTCAACATTGAGCATAAGAGAATTTATTGTTTCTCTTCTATTTAAGGAGTGACTGTATAAAGGCTAACATTGGTGCGTGGAAGATGTCTCATATGATCTCTTATATTCGTGGACTATGTCACTAATCCTGGGTGAATTAAGAACAGTAACTAGTGGAAGGCATATTGGTTTACTTCGGGTCACGTGATAACTTTTAAAATCATCAACAACTTAACTGAAGAAGTCTTGATAACACAAGAAGTAGGCAAACAATGTCTAAAAAGATGTCAGGACATTGTTCAGAACTTGTGTCCCTCAATATCAGTAAGGGAATATTATGGACGGTGCAATCAAGAACACGTCAGAAGTGTGTAAAACGTGTCTCTGCATGCACATTGATTG
The DNA here is from genome assembly GCF_029867415.1 of Vicia villosa. Classification (NCBI taxonomy): domain Eukaryota; kingdom Viridiplantae; phylum Streptophyta; class Magnoliopsida; order Fabales; family Fabaceae; genus Vicia; species Vicia villosa. The sequence continues at coordinate 42,711 of NW_026706183.1, read as the reverse complement.
AAACCAGCATTTTCAAGAGAACTAGTCCAAAATCAATAAAGCCAAACAAACTGACCTAGGCGGTGCACATTAATTTTACTGAGGAATCTCTCTCAAATAACGTGTTTCTTTGACCAAGACCATCGTTACTTTCCATGATCGTTCATTCATAAGTAACTACCTAGCTATTTAAAGAGGCAATTCCTTCTTTTTCTTATTGCATATCGCTTTTGTTCCTTATTTGTGCCTATGGCATTTGTTCGGGTATGGGTGAGTACAGTCTTGGTTTGGGTATGTGCTGGAGTCCTTTGTCAATTTTTGGCAAAACAAGGGGAGATAAAATATGGTCTGGGGTGGTTATGTGACTGCTTTCATGCGTCTGTCAGAACTTCTGGGGTTACAAAGATGGAAAATGAGATGTTTCAGCAAGAGTCTTGTATGTTTTATATCTTGTGATCTGAGTTATGAACGCAGTTGTGTCATGTATTCGGAGTTACATAGGTCGACTGATGGCACCTGATTAGGTTTATATTATGCTTCTTTAGGGGTTTCTTATGCCACTTAATGGTTCGCTTATACCCTCCGGAAGAGTTATCCATCAATAGAGAAAATTGGATACTTCCATCAATGGCAAGAATTGGTTTCCACATTGAGAGGGAGTGTCATGTATCTTCTTCCTCATGTACACCAAATGACTTCAAGACTTTGTACTCCTTTCCTGAGGTTGTTGTTCTATGGTGTGTGGAAAATGAAGCTCATTCAAAATGTTATGCAAAAATGTCAAATATGAAGTCCTGACAACCTTCATATTAATGAGAAGAATACTAACTCTCTGTCAGTTTGATATGCGACTGAAGTCTCAAAGAGAAAATCTATACTTGAGGAGGGCATGAAGACTACTGCAATATTGCTAGACTTTTGTTGTTCTATTGCTGAAATCTTAATGTAATATTTAAATTTGTTTTAGCCAAAATTTGCTAAATGGGGAGATTGTAATTTCTATGATAGGTAGAATGTTCCAACATTGTTGTAAATATATGATGATCAACATGTTAAAAACGATGTTCTATTTACTACATCTGGTATAACATGTCGAACAAGATGTCATATAAAGGATCAAAATTGAGTCTAAGTGTTAGGTTAGGCTTTTGGTTTTTGTTTAAGTTGTTACAGATACAGAATATTTGGAGAATATTATGCAATCTAATATAACGCTTAATGTAAGGATAAAAGATTTTATTTGTTCTAATATATTTGATTAGTTTCTAAATATGGAAAATATTTAGGAAACTAATGATTGAAGATCTATTTTCTTGGAGAATATTTTGCAGATCTTTAGCAGTCTCCCTACTGCGTTTTAAAGCCCATGTCCAGACCAGACGTGTGCTATAAATAGAAAGATACAAACCTTTGGAAGAGAAGAGCTTACGGGATCAGGTTAGAGTTTCTCCTATTATTGTGAGCCTATCTATTATCATGTTGATATAAGAGATAAACTGTTTTATCGAGTTGTAAGTTTTGTTATGCATTTATAAGCTGCTAAGTATTGAATGTATGTGTGTCACTTTGGTATCATTGATACAATTATCTAGGTGTGTGTTTCTTGTGTTTCAAGCTATTGTTCTTGATCAAAGCTTTTAAGCAAGATCAAGTATTTGTTGATTAAGGGAGTCTTAATTGTGTATTGTTTGTAATTGACAACTATGATCAAGGGCCGTAAATATCAGTAACTTGTGTCGTTAGTATGAGACATCATTGCAGTGATTGGAAGTGAGAGGGGTTTCTCTCATTTAGGAATTTCTTAGGTAGAAGTTGTATTGGATAGTTATTAAGTGAGAAGTTGTAAAATTGAGGTTGTTTAGCTTCAAATTGATACTACTAATAGTTGATTTCCTTCTTGACTTGGTAGCCCCCAAATTAGGTGTAGTTGTACACTGAATTGGGTTAACAATTCTTGTGTTCAATTACTTTCCAGCATTTTAATTCATAAATATTTGTCTGTTGAATACTGTGTCAGATAAGATGTCCCAACAAATCATAGGACATCTTAAATCTAAAGGTCAGAATTTCAATATCTATACAAGTTGGCACCGTACAAATCCTGAGATGTAACCTTAATCATTAATGTTTATTTTGGTTGTGAGTCAAATTTTCATGTGAATAAATTAGAAGATACGCCGCACCTATACATCTAACAATCAAAGCACATCCACTTCACAAGAAAATGCTAGTACCCCACTAATAAAAGAATAGCATTATATTGATAACATGATTACACGCACAACAACCATGACGATTAAATTGAAAGTGCTATGGAAACATAAATTTATACACGAGAGTTCTCATGCGAAATACATTGTTACATTAGCCATTGGAACAACATCATACTTGAATTGCATATCAGTATATATAAATTTATATATTAATATCTCTATATACCCATAAAATACAGTGTATCCCCCAACCAAACTAATTACTCTACTGACTAATTAAGAGAAAGAAACAATATTTGTAATCATGTTTTAATTAGAAGACAATAAGTAACCTACACTTACTACATGAATCAACCATAATTACCTATCACATATTAAGGATTATCATCAAAACCTAACCATCACAATATCATAGGAATTTAGGAGTTTCATCCTAAACATGTTTCTAACATCAATTTCATGGATGCTCAACATAACCTAACATGTTAAAAACCTAAAAATTGAAGAACAAAATGTTAGAATTTTTTGGGTCATACATGTAATAAATTAATGTGTTAGGACCATTATTTAATTAGTCAAATTAAAGTGATCTATTTAATATAAAGTTTATGGCTAAGGATGTAATTGTCATGAAAAATATTGTGTAGATAGCAAAAGTCTTATTTCTATTATTTGTGATGGGTAAAGTTGGAATAAGAAAACTTGAATAATCATGACCCTTCATGGAAGGGCATCAGATTCTAAACTTGAATAAACACGACTCTTCATGAAAGGGCATGTAATTCATATAAATAAGGGGTTATGGTCCCCGATTGTAGACCACTAACTAGAAATATCATAGAAATATTTATTCTCTTATCCCATTGAAAGAGGAACTAAAGAATTAAGAAATCTACAATTGGAAGGTCATTGTCCTATCAAGATCATCATTTTCGCGTTGAAACTTTATGGATCCTAAATGTATGCTTCCGCTTTATATTTCATCTTGAATTGAGTATAGGTTCATAATAAAGTCTTGATTAAAATTAAGAAATTTTCCAACAAGTGGTATCAGAACCACCCATATTTGATTCATGTGTGAATTTTGATAATTCTTGAAATTAGAATTTCAAAATTAATATTTTTTTCTTCTAAATTTATATTAATTTTTTAATTTGGTTGAAGAATAAATAAAGGAATTAATTCATTAATTTATTAGTTAATTATGGTTATGTTGCAAACAATTCGTTTTTCCTTTTGGAATAACAAATGTTTTTTTGTATGTTATGTTTCAATTGCCATATGATTTTACGTTTGATTCGTACATATGCATAAAAGTATGAAATTGATAGTCACAAAATTGGATTTACCTTCTGCATTGTATATAATATATACAATCATCAATGAATTAATGGGTAATTCAGTTTCGTTTTAATACAGTTTCGTGTTTTAATGGATAATATGGATTATTGTACATATGTTATATATGAACCATGAATTTGAATGGCTTTACGATACTGTACGATTCTATGGCCTTTTCTTTATCATTGTTTTTACATATAATTTGAGATAGATATGTAAGCAATATAATTCTATCTATATTATTAATGAAAATTAATATGCTGTATAAATATATCTCACTTTTAGAAATTAATTTAATTCAATTTGTCATATTTTAAATTAAAGTTATTTGACATTTAGAATGATTCTATTGAGACTAGAAATCACCAAAGTGACCTTTCTTTTATAGATTTGATCATGAGAAATGTTGAATGTTAGTAGTGTGTATGTTTATATATATGTGAGTATTAATTAGCCCAAAGGAAAATTGATATTTGACATGATTATATACACACACTTGTAATGATAAACATGTGATAATTTCAAGGCTTCATATGTGAATGATAAATCAATCCAAAGAGGGGTTTATTATTTGACATGTTTTATTATCAATGTTGGATTGTTATAACAAGGGTATCACTAGCAATTAATATTATTGTCCAAAGACTTGATATTGATGGTGCACTAGATATCTTGAGATGAGTTATGACATTATTTGAGCATATATTATTTGAGTTTATTCATGATTTATTTCAAATTGTTAGTTCTAGTTCTTAATGGTGTCAATTTTAAGGACTAGAAGGAAATCATTTTAATTGTTTTTGGCCGCATGAATCTTGACCTTGCATTAATGATAAATCAACCCCTTCTCCTATAGACTTCAGTATCTTTAATGAAAGGAAAATTATGAGAAGTGATATCGCTCTAATCGCATGAGTCTTATGATCATAAAGTGCGGCGTTCCAGAGGCATTCAAGGATACTATATCTAAAGAAATAACAAATGCTAAAGATTCCCTTGCTAAAATTGAAAAGCGCTTTGCTAAAAGCGATAAAGTGGAAACAAGCACACTTCTTCAAAGCTTGATTTCTATAAAGTATAAAGGTAAAGGAAACATAAGAAAGTATATTATGGAAATGTCTAATATTGTTTCCAACAATTCCAACAAATTTAAGACACAAAAGCTTGAGTTTTTGGATAATTTACTCGTGCATTTGGTGTTAATATTTCTTCCTGCACAATTTGATCAATTTAAGATAAGCTATAATTGACAAAAGGGGAGAGTACAAAGTGGACAAATTTTTATAGAACATTTAAGGACAAACTCCATGATTGCGGACCCTATGACAAAGGGGCTTCCACCCAAGGTCTTTCATGAGCAAACTGCTCACATGGGTGTTTTAGAATTAGAGGATTTTTTGGTTTAGTGGGAGTTAGTCATTGTTGTTATTTATGTTCTATGTTTTGATAGTATATATACATACTCATATATTTTATTACGTTCTGATCAAAAATAAAGTTCGGTTATTCAGTTCATTGCACTTTGTATGATAATATTAATTTTATTAAAGTAAGGAGGACCAGTTGAAAATTGACATGTATTGATCACCTTCATGTGATTTTCATGCTACATATTTCATGATTAATCTATGTCATTTAGTTGTGTTTATATTTGTGATCATTGATGGGTTTAATTATGACTAATATAATGAAAACCGCTTTGGTCCTATATATGAATATAATTAATGGACGAGATGAAGATATGTCCAATGTTCATAATGGAAATTTTGAGCTCATGAAGTTTAACACATTTATAAGGATACATATATGACCAGTGGGAGATTGTTAGAATTTTTTGGGTCATACATGTAATAAATTAATGTGTTAGGACCATTATTTAATTAGTCAAATTAAAGTGATCTATTTAATGTAAAGTTTATGGCTAAGGATGTAATTGTCATGAAAAATATTGTGTAGATAGCAAAAATCTTATTTCTATTATTTGTGATGGGTAAAATTGGAATAAGAAACCTTGAATAATCATGACCCTTCATGGAAGGGCATGAGATTCTAAACTTGAATAAATATGACTCTTCATGAAAGGGCATATAATTCATATAAATAAGGGGTTATGGTCCCCAATTGTAGACCACTAACTAGAAATATCATAGAAATATTTATTCTCTTATCCCATTGAAAGAGGAACTAAAGAATTAAGAAATCTACAATTGGAAGGTCATTGTCCTATCAAGATCATCATCTTCGCATTGAAACTTTATGGATCCTAAAGGTACGCTTCCGCTTTATATTTCATCTTGAATTGAGTATGGGTTCAAAATGAAGTCTTGATTAAAATTAAGAAATTTTCCAACACAAAATCCCTAAATCATGTAGCTACCCATTACATACGTCATTATGCAAACTCATAATAATAGAGAAATCTCACCATTACCTTAGAATTTGAGCTTCTAGGGTTGTCTCCTCTTCTATCTTTCTCATCTTTTCTCCTCTTTTTCCTCTTTTCTTCTCTTTTCTTACTATCTTTCTCTTTTCTCTCTTATTTTGTGAAAATCTTATAACTCATATTCTAAATAGGCTTACTAATTAACACCTCAACTATTTCTCATGCTAACACAACATTAGGCTCAAATGATTATTTTCTCACTTTCACACTTACTAACCAAAAACATATATATCACAAATTAATTCAAATAATTCATATATTCACAAAATCACAAAATTTAATTAATTACTATATCATATAATAATTAAATAAATAAATAACTAAGAAAAAAATTAATAAATGAAAATCGGGGTGTTACAAACTGCAACGCGAGTACTTGATCCAACGTTGAGTATCTCATCCGCTTCACTCCAATAATTTTCTTAATCCATTCTCAAATGCTCGATCCAACGCCGAGTTGTCTTTTAAAAAACCATTTTCACAATAAAGCAGGAATGAAGCTGGAGGTGCTTTAGATTTAGATTCATTCCTTCTCCGAATGTTCAAATATCGTTGTAGAGCTCACTGTTTGAGTATTCGTCTTCCTGAAAAAAACACATAAAGTAAACGAATCTTGAGTCGTTTTACACTTTTCAAAACAATCTTTTTGGATGAAGAAATGTGCTTTGGATTTAGATCTATTCCCGTATCAGATATTCAGATAATGTTGTAGGACTCCCTGTCTGGATACCTGTCTCCACATAAAAACAACTCGATTCATCAAACTTATTTTTTCGCGCTTGCAAGACTTAGAAAACCTTTTTGCAAACAAATGTGTCTTAGCCATTTGACATGAAACGAATAAAAGACTTCAGTCTCCACAAGCGAGCCACAAGTCAAGGTTCAAACATTCGAAATGTCTAACGTATCATTCTTCTAAAATCAACCAACAAATCCGTGGTTTTTTACCCCGAACTACGGAACTCTAATTTCCTCATTGCATTATGAGGGTACGTAGGCATAGGATTGCAAAATCTTGGAGAACACAATAATGAAAAAGCTAAAAACCCTTTCTTTTTCTTTTCTCGCATAATAAGTAAAAGATCGCAAACTATCATGCTAACACTCATTTACAAGACTAACTAAATGGGTATCGTTGAGTACAAAAGATGTGAGAGGTGGTAATACATTCCTCTTGTATAACCGACTCCCAAATCCACACTTGATTGTGACGACCATTTCTTTTTTCATGGGTTTTATTCGATATTTTATGTTTCCTCTTGGAATAAATAAAGATCGATAACGACTCTGTTGTATTTCGAGCGTGCGACACGCTCGAATCTTTTTTTTCGCCGCAACACAACCTATCACATATTATGAAAATTGGGGAAAATATCCCCATCTTCGTGAAAAACAATCTCATTAAATTCCACAAAGCGAATGATAATTTATTTGCTTGCTCACCCAAGAAAACGTAGGACATCGATCCCAACATGGCGTGCCATCAATTAAACATTTACCCTTCTCCAAAGTACATCACCCATAGAAGATAATGCTAGTCACTTGAGAAAGCTGAAACCACTAAAATCATCATGGACAACCTTCTTCAAGCTTATTTCATCTCATAACTAAACAACACGAAATGACTATTCAGTATGTTATTGGTCAAGAAGGAGAGTTATAAGTTGTAAATGTGCATCGATTACATCAACCTCAACCATGTACCAAAGATGCATATCCTCTCCATGGCAGATACCTTATCAAATACTAAGCCACATAAAAGACACAACATTACTTCTTAGTTATCATTAAATATTTTATGCAAGAATTCTATCAACGATCTCTTCAGCTTAGGGATGAATTTTGTTCAAGGAATATTCCTAGAATTATCAACTTACTCTTCATTTTTTCATAATCCAAAGCTAAAAGTGTTGATAGGGGATAGCTCGATATTGAACAAAAAAGATTCTCATTGGTGGAGGGATTTAATTAAGTCGGACAATTACGAGAGGCTTCTTTTCGACCATTTTACGAGTGCTTTAAAGTGTAAAATTGGTAATGGAGTTCACACTCCTTTGTGGTATGCTTCGTGGGCTGGTAAAAAATCTTTGATGGAAGATTTTCCCGAGCTCTTCTCTTTGTCTGAAAATCATATGGTATCTATTAACTTTGCAGGGGATTTTGTCGATGGCGAGTGGCAGTGGAATTTGGCAAGCTGGTTTGGGGAAGGGTCTGAGGCTGCCAAAGAGGCAGAATTTATCCAAACCGAAGGCTGGCAGCAAAGAGGGACTGCCTATGTTGCTATTCCAAGCGCAGCGCCCGTGGCTTCGCGCTCTGTTGGCCGGCAGCATTTAGTGAATGTTGTTGTTGCTGTTGACAGCACTGCGGACAGCCAGCAAAGCGGAAACGGTTCTGCTAGAGGTACTGGACAGCGGATTTCGGACAGCTTGCAGTCTTTGTTGGCTGCTATAGGTGGTGTCTCGGTTACGGAGAAGGTGAGGATAGCTTCTCGTGGGCATTGACTACTAATGGAGTTTTCTCCGTTAAGTCTTGTTATGATTTCTTCAAGGCTCCTCTCTCTGGTCCTCCTTTGGATAGAAAAAAGGTATTGGCTTTAACTTTTCTTTGGAAGTGCAAAGTTCCCTAAAAAATCTTAGTGTTCGGTTGGAGGTTTATCCATAATCGATTAGCTACAAAGGATCAATTGGTGAGCAGGGGCGTTTTGGTGGAAGGCACGGATTCTTTTTGTTCTTTATGTAAGGAGAAGGAGGAAAATTTAACTCACCTTTTCTTCATGTGCGAATCCTCTTATTGCATTTGGAAAAGGGTGTTTATGTGGCTTGATTTATCTGAATTCTTGTCTATCGAGGATTTTGAGGATTTTTTCTACAATTATGAGAAGATTCCGTGTTCAAATAAGAGAATGATAGTGGCCAACGTTTGGCTAGCAACGGTTTGGTCTATTTGGTCTAAGCGTAATGCGGTGATCTTTAGAGAGGAGCCTTTTAGCTTCACCGAATGTATGTCGGAGATCATCTTCAACTCTTGGAGGTGGATATCTTCTTTTCAAAAGAAGGTGTATGTTTGTAATTTTTATCTTTGGAATATTCGACCTCTCGACTGTTTTGAGAGGTAGGAGCTTTCCTCTTTGTATTGGGGTGGAGCATCCCTTTTTCTCCCTTTAATACCAATTGCTTATTTAAAAAAAAACTAATATTATTTGAGCCATGTAATTGCCTAAATCGAACTCTACGTAACTGGTTGTTATCTCAAATAGGTCTAAGTCAATTTTTATCAAAGTCACGGTTTTGTCCTTAAACTCTAATATCCTTTCTTCAATTGTTTTTTTGTTGCATCCCTCAAACACACTGAAGCATTAGCATTAGCGTGATGGCCAAGTGTGAGTATTATGAGCATGTTTGTTTCAGATTTACAATGTATTTTTTTTTTGTATTTTTAAAAATAGATTTTATAAAATTATTTTTCAAAATAATACAATTTTTTATACTCGTTTTTTTTAAAATTAAAATATTATTTTTGACATCATATAGAATAAACAAATACTCCCTCCATTTTTTATTATATGTCGTTTTAGACTTTTCACACAGATTAAGAAAAATAATAATTGTTGCATGAAAATGAGAAATTATGAAGGTTTTTACAAAATTATCCTTCATTAATGACCTGTGAAAGATAAATTTATATAATTGAAATGAGAGAGAATAATAAATATTTAAGGATATAATAGGAAAAATAACATTAATTATTCATTGAAATTGTAAAGCGACTTATATTAAAATACAAAATATTTTTCCAAAACGACTTATAATAAAAAACGGAGGGAGTATTATTGAAGATCTCTTCAATCTGGAGTTTCAAATGTAATAACACTATTATTTGTTACTCCCTCCGTTTTTTATTATAAGTCGTTTTGGAAAAAAAATTTGTATTTTAATATAAGTCGTTTTACAATTCTAATGAATAATTAATGCTATTTTTCCTATTATATCCTTAAATTGTTATTATTCTCTCTCATTTCAATTATATAAATTTGTCTTCCACATGTCATTAATGAAGGATAATTTTGTAAAAACTTTCATAATTTCTCATTTTCATACAACAATTATTATTTTTTTTAATCTGTGTGAAAAGTTCAAAACGACTTATAATAAAAAACAGAGGGAGTACTATTATTTGTTGAATTTAAGCAGGGCCGGCCCAATCAACGCAGAGGCCCTGTTCTAATTTTAAAAATGGGCCCAAATTTAAAATATAAATACAATTATAATAATTTAAAAAGACACATAAAAATTATATTTATGTATTAATCAATAATATATTTAATTATAATTAGTTTGAGTTTTGACCTATCTCAATTTTTGTATGTATTGAGTTTTTATTATAGCATTTTTTTGATTTATTGAATTTTTATTATAACATTTTATTTATTTTGATTCATATTTATGGAAAAAAATTGCACCTTTTAAAAATTTGGGGCCTCCTAAAATTTGGGGCCCTGTGCTGTAGCACTTCCTGGACATGCACAGGGCCGGCCCTGAATTTAAGTTCACTCAAATACTCAACTTCCTACTATTAATAAAAGTCTTTCAAATGTACCCCATCAATTTAATATTTTTGAAAGAATCATATACAACATAAATATAACAATTAATCTGAAATATGGAGGTGGTCATGAATTCTCTCCATGTTCATTTTATAGATACAATGGATCACACCAGTCATAGTTGACTCTAGGTCCATTCTGTTCCAATTTATTATCACCCATTTTAGTTAATCGACGCTTTGGAATGTGGATACATATCGAGAAATCAATGCCTTCCCATGTGGTCCTGAAATAGAAAATGACATTTCCAAATTCCAAGCTATATGTATATTTAGGTTAACTCAATCCACAGACCTGCCTACAATTCTATCATACCTTACTTATTATACCTTGGTACTCAATTAACTCAATCCACAGACCTGCCTACAATTCTATTAATATGATTTTATTTTATAAACTTAAGCTTGAATCTATCTATTTTACTTATTATATTATAGTTTCTAAACTTCTGAGAAGTAAAATTTCATTTATCTCTTTCTTCCTAATTCTTAAGCATATTTTATTAGAAAGACAATTTATATTGTTGAATTTATCTTATTGTTGATAGTCATGACAACAAAATTTGAAATTAAATGAGTCTAACTGAACTCGTTTTAAATTTTACAGTAAAAAAATGATCTAATTAAGGGCAAAAGAGGGTCAAGGAAAAACTCAAGTTATAAATGCTGAATATAAGTGTTGATATATATATTTTTTAATAGAAGACCCTTAATTCATTATTTCATTTCATTAAAAATGATATTTTGGATACATATTGATACTTCATTAAAGATACGGAGATTAGGATAATATCGAGCCACCCGTGACAAAACATGGACTATCTCATTGGTTTGCCTTTTAACAAATTTAACATGAGAATTTCTAAGTAATTAATCTATTTTGAATGTTGTTATTTTATTTTATTTTTTATTTTTAATGTCAAGAATAAATGAAATACAAAGATTTGGGAACGTAACACGTTTTATTTTGACAAAAAAATTAGAATGTTAGAAGAGAAGTTTATCATGAAGATTTTGAAATCTCTGTCGAAGAGGGTTGATGTGAATGTTACTGTCATTGAGGAAATCCGAGATATTTCAACTATTAAAGTTCATGAATTGTTCGCTTCCTTGATCAATTTTAAGATGGCAATTAATAACAAATTCGAAAAGAAAAAAAAATAAAGGAGTGACGTTCAAAGCAAATACATCTTATCTTGAAGGCCAAATACCCTTTTTTTTTGTATAAGCAAGGCCAAATACCTAATGTAACTAATGAAAATTTCGTTGAATCAATTTCTATGATTAGGAAAAAAAATAACAGGGTTATGAGAAGACTAGACAGAATTCCTAGGAGCAATGTGTTATGAACATGCTTTATGCGACTGCTTGATAAAAAGAGAAACTATGCTAGAAAATACTAACAACTCTAACACTAACTTTTTCATTCATATTCTTAATGTTCATAACATTCATCAATCATTTACTTATAGCATTGACATATTCTAATCAACTAACCAATTACTCACTATCCGGGATCCTTCTAGTAAATCACCACCTAAATATCTATTATATTCTTATTAATGGGCTAATAGAAATTGGACTAAATAATAAACATATTTAATCTATTACATTTCACCAACCTTGAAGAAACACCTTATCCTCAACGTGTAACTTAAGAGTTAAATTCAATCGATAAAAATGATAGTCGTGGATGATCCAATTTGAGAAGATCCCATTAAGAACAAAATTTTATATCAACCAAATCCACTTCTACTTCAATCCTTCTAAAAAAAATTGTTGAAGTTTGATGTTATCTATATTTGACCCGTAACATCCTCTAATTCTTGCACTAACACCTGTTCTCAAGGTATAATCCAAGATTTTAAGAATTATTTACTGCAATTAGTACTTCCCCAAGAGTTGAGACCACTTTTCTTTTCTTCTATCCCATGGAATATTCAAAGGGGATTGTAAATATTTGGACAAAGCATCCATAACATACCCAAAATTAGAATTGACATGCATTGGAGGATTGGCAAATTGGCAAGCTGAGTCCTTGATATTCTTTGAATGGTAATCAATTTTAGATCGGGTAAACTTCAAGTCATGTGAAATGCTCACAAAAATAGTCCTATAACTAGGCTTAATAACACCACTATTCTTGAGTTTAAACAAAACACTCAAAGCAACACCATTGTGAGGACAAGTAAACATTCCAGACGAATCAACCTGAGCCATAGCATTCATCAATTCTTCCTTGGTAGCTTCATCAACAATACCATTACAATTCATCAAAGCGTGAATAACTCTATCAATAGAAACATGATCAATGATTTGAATAGCATATGCTAAAGAAGTATGTTCCCTAACTAGCTTAAACACTTTCCAACCCAACTTAAAATACAAATACAAAGGATTTGCATTTGCATTTTGAACACAAATAAGCGTTGGAAGGCTATCCACAAGACCTAACCAATGTTGTCAGAATCGAGATCTTACATAAGATCGGGAGGGGACATTAAAATCGTAAAATATAAATTGTAATTAAGATCGGAAGATCTTACGCAATTAATTTTCTAAGATCGAGGGATGATAACAAAATCGTAAAATATAAGATCGTAGCCGAAATGATAAAATTTTACTAAAAATTAATACTTAAAATATTTTTCAAATTACAATGATACGACACATACTGAGAAGTGAGGACAACTAATATTATAAAGCCTTTTTGCATATTATTTTAAAATTTTATCATATACTATAATTATTATAATGTATTATATATTACAAAGAAACTTGGAACAAGTAATAAAGCCTGACGCTGTAACGCCTCCTATTTCCAAAAGACCATTATTATATTACTTTGAAAAGCTAATAAAGTTACGTGGATAGAACCTTACCAATTTTCAAGAGACCAAGACCAAACATTGAATAATATTAAAATAAAATATACTCAGTGTATAAGATGAAAACGCAAGTAAGAACAAAAACCAGATCCCAAAAATGAAAAACCGAGCAGCGTCTTCTTCTCCTGCAGCAAAATTTGAGAACGTTGAAGTCTATGTCGCCGAATTTGCAGAAGCCTACCAGTTAGGATTCAAAGCTATTGAAAAACTTAGGTGTTTACGGATTTACAACATACGGGTTATAAACGGGGTCGCACTTGACCCAGGTAAGTAAGCCCTATATTTTCCAGATTTCCGGTATTCTACTATCAGATTTCCAAATCTATTAATTTTTCCGAGATTTCTACATAAAAGCGATCCTACTTACGATCCAGATCAGTGGAGGTGATTTGTAACATCCCGATTTTATTCGCCATTATTTTAGTAATTGTATTATTTGATGTTGTTAATAATTATTTATTTATTTAGTTATTATGTGATATAAGAATTATTTAAGTATTTAATTATGTGTGTGTTTGTGTTATTTGGCTTAATTAAGTAATTAGAGAGGTTTTAATGATTTGGGCCTAAGTGGTAGAATATAACATAATAGATGGATTATGGGTTAAGCCCATTAAGATAAGAGATAGTAAGAGTAGAGATTAGGGTTCGAGAATCATAACTCATTTTCGGGGAGAAAGAAGAAATAGAAGAGAGAAAAGCTCAAAGGGGAGAGCACTTGAGGGAAGAAGAAAAATTATAGAGGAAGCCTCAATTTTCGCAGCAAGTTTCAGCAGAAAACCACCTTGGCAAATCAGGCGTATCTCTCAATTCAACCGTTGGATCGTTCCGATACTTGGACACGGTGTTCTTGACTCGTAAAGGTAAGTTCTGATCGGAGCAATTTTCATTTCGAGAGTTTTAAGTTTGTCTGATAAGCCTATTTACGAACTAGTTTTTAGGTGTGTCTCCAAATGATGTTAGGAAGGATTTCTTTTGGAGAAAAGCTTAGAGCTATGGTGAAAGAGTCCAAATTTACCAAGGTAAGGGTGGGGTTCTTTCATGATAAAGGGTTGTATGATAGTATGTTATGGTGGGTAGATTCTATACTTGATATCCATGTTCTTCTATGTGCAATTTTGGGTATTTGATGGTTTGTTGGAATGTGATGATATAAATGTGATAAGTTGTGTGCAATTGATAATCTATGTGCATTAGATTGTTGTGCTTGTTGTGGGTAAACCAATGATAGTGAAATAATGGGTTTAGTTGTGGAATTGAAAATGTTAGGGTTTATGATAGATTCTCATAAAATTGACTCTAATCATGTTTTGAATGAATTGTCGATAACATGTAATTATGTTTGTGCGAGCTATGTGATGAATTGTTGATAACATGTAATCATGTTTGTGTGCGTTATGTATTGATGAATTATGGATAACATGTAATTATGTTTGTTGTTAGTATGTTGAATTTGTTGTTGTTGTTGTAGACCATATGGTCAAAGTTGATATGTTGTATTGTGTGGATAAGCATGAAGTGAATATTGTTGCATAAATGATTATGTTTGAGATAACATGATGTATGCTCTTTATGACATATAGCAGAAGCATATACTCCCCTGTTTCTCTGTTTCACTGTAGCAAAAGTATTTTTAATAAATTGAAATAGAGACATATACATTAAATAGTAGACTTATATTATTTGATTAATATATTTGTTGGTGATAATTAACATTATGTCTAATTTAGTTAGATGATAATTGGAAGTTGGTTTCATTTACTTGATATATTGGCATATTGTGATTATTATGCGAATTGACTGTAATTGTGTTTTGGCTTGAATATTTATGTTGAGAATAATATATTACTATGCCAATGATGTCGTTTTGATAATGTTCTTTGTGGGTAGCCGTATGGTAAGAATCCTAGTGATTAGTTGATTGATTGTGAAAGTGTGTATTCATATATATTTGGCAAATGTGAATTAACATGAGATAGTATGATACTAGTGTTAATTGAAATTTATGTTCGTATTTGATAATTGGCCTATATATGTGAATAGTATATTTGTTATGAATGTGTATATGTACAAATGTTGGATGATCAATAAAGTTGAATTATCATGATATGCGGAATTTTAAGATGGTAGAGATGATCTTAATTGCATATGTGTTGGTGAAGATTGTACATACATTCATATCATAGTTTGCCTTGAGATAGAGGTGGTTTGCTTTGAAATAGAAGCGATGGCTTGATCGTTGAGATGGATATAGAAGCGGTAAGCTATATGTTTACGTTTGGTGGGCCTTAGTCTTGTCCGGAACGGAAGCTTAGCTTGGATTCTAGATATTGAATCGGAAAGTGGTGGAACTTTGGGTTCACATTCGGTACCATATGCATAGAGTCACATGTCTTGCATCGAGTCACATTGGTGTTATATGATGTTTGAATGCAATTGTGTGATTGTTATGTGTGTATGAGATGTGATAATTGAATTTGGTGATATTTGATACACGATTTGGTGATAAATGTGAATATGTGATAATGATGGTTTTAACATTAAACCCTAAAACATCCATGGTTGTGGCAGCCATGGAGGTTGTGACAAATTTTAAATCACTTATGGGTTTGTGTGAAAGATTCTCATGATTGGAAATGGAAATTGGTTGGTGTTTGATGAATGGATTATACATAAAAGTGTGGATTGTTGATTGTGGGTGGAAAAAGGTGTTGTTTTGGGTGAGAATGAGAGGTTGACAGGCTCGGGGTTTTAACAAAGTATGGGTGTTGATAGTTGTAGGATCGTGAGGGTATTGATGATAGGAACTGTATGGAGGAGAATTCATGACAATGAAAGCACCATTTGTTATGAACATGCTTTATGCTACTGCTTGATAAAAAAGACAAACAATGCTAAAAAATACAACAACTCTAACACTAACTTTTTCATTCATTTTCTTAATGCTCATTACATTCATCGATCATCTATTTATAGCATTAGCATATTCTAACCAACTAAGCAATTACTCGATATCCGAGATCCTTCTAGAAAGTAGTAAATCACCACATAAATATTACTAATGGGCTCATAGAAATCGGGCTAAATAATAAACATATCTAGTTCATTACACAATGTTTTTCCAATGTCAAAAACAATAACAACAACAAAATCTTATTCCATTAAGTAGGGATCAGCTACATAAATCAACTCTTGTCATAATATTCTATTAAATTAGCAAATCCATTTCGATTTCCTTATAAAATTTCTTTAAAATCACTAGCTTGCTATGATCTTTTTGACATATCCCTAAATTTTGTTTGAAGATGCCTTTTAAATTTCAAATTTCAAATGTAACACTATTATTTATTGAATTCAACTTCACTTAACTATTTCACTTACTACCATTAATAAAAGTCTTATAAATTTATTATTAAAATTAATTAAATTAACATTTTTTAAAGAATCTTATACAACATAAATATAACAATTAATTAAGGGTGGCAATGAAATCTATTAGAGTAAAATACATCCAATCCATCCATTATAAAAAAGAATAGTTAATGGATTGAATCCAATTCATCCATTTAAAGTTATGGATGGATCCAATCCATCCAACAAAGTTTAAAAATCCATTGGATTATATCTAATGTTTTATTTTAAAATTAATTGATAGTTTTTATAGTTAATAATAAATATGTGTTTTTGTCAACAAAAAAAGTTAATTAATTTTTTTAAAATTTTATAAATCTCTCTCAAATATATATATATATATATATATATATATATATATATATATATATATATATATATATATATATATATATATATATATATATATATATATATATATATATATATATAAAACCTCCCAGTTAAAATTAAAACAGTAGCAAACATATTCACTACTTTTTGTTTTGTTGGATTCCCTATAAGAAGATGAATGACCAATAAAACCAAATCTTATTTTGAAGAGAAATGAGTAATATCATATAGTGATGGTTCAGTATTTTAATATAATAACATCACAATTAATTTTTAAAAAAACATCATAATTTGTATATAATTACTGTATATATATATATATATATATATATATATATATATATATATATATATATATATATATATATATATATATATATATATATATATATATATATATATATATATATATGTTGAATTTTGTTACTTTTACAAAATATCTTTGATCTTAGCCACCTTATCATGGGTTTTGCAAAATATAAAATCTGTAGATATTAAATATGTTTTTTTTTATAATTTCATTCGATAGAATTTTAAGTTTAAAATATTTAAATTAATACCAAAACACAAATCAGCATGGACCCCGATAAACTCAACTACGAGCAAATATTTTTAAGTTTTTTATAACAAATCTCTTTTTATTTGCAAACGAAATAAAAATATATTTAATAAAAAGCAACATTTTCAGAATTTTTTTTTTGAATATCCACTTTTTTTAAAAAAATTTCAAAAATAACCAACTTTTCAAAAATATTACGAAAATGTTTTTTTTTAATTATAACACGTTGTCGCCAGGGGGGGGTGGCGACAACGTTTTGGCCCATAGTGTGGTCGCCAGGCCCAGTGGCGCCTTCGTTCTATCTTTAGGTGTTGTCGCCACCCCCCCGGCGACAACACCCCCCCTTATTTTTTTTTTCATTTTTTTTATGTTATTTTTTTTCTTTTCTATTTTTTCTCCATAATTTTTTTAGGTCCTTTTTTTCAACTATTTTTTCAACATTATTTTTTTATATAATTTTTTTGTTAACTTATTTTCCATTATTATTTTTTTAACTAATAATTTGATTCCATTTCATTGAAAAAAATAAATTACAAATATCATTGCACCTAAATACTATGTTGTGGAGCTAGCACCACGATTGGGACATTTGTTCCTATTATGTCCTACCTCACGACATATACTACACTTCCTCTGCATTTTTTCAGTGGCATCCATCTCGGTTCTAATACGCTTGCTGTTTGGTCGACCGCTTCCGTGTGTGTCTTTTTGTTTTTATCTGAATCTTTTATGTTTTTGATGATATGACAAAAAGGGGGAGAAAATATATGATAAATGATCTGATTAATATTATCAGTTACCGGGTAAAAAGGCCCCACATTACTAACAGAACTTACAAAGTTCTATGTTTTTAAGTTGTGTTGTTGCAGGAATTGAAGATTCTCTTTAAAGAGCAACATAAGAAGCAACAAGATAAATCAAGCTCTTGGAATCTTGAAGCAAGCTGAGTGCTATGAAGCTTCAGAATCAGAAGCAGAAGCAGAAGCAAGAATGTTCAGATATTCTGATACATTCTATATGGCTTATATGGCTCTGATACATATTATGTGTTCTGAAACATATTTTATGTTCTGATTCATTCATGCTAACTTTTGTCGTTTAGTTTTGTTTTGTAACATTTCAGGATGTAGAGATGCTCTGATGATGCTCTGGTACATTCAACAATGTTCTGATACATTCTAGCATGAAGTGATGTAAGATCAAAGAAATTCAAGTTCTGAAGTTGTCCAAATGGAAGCAGAAATCAGAAGCTGTGAATGTTCTGAAGATCAAAGAAATTCAAGTTCTGAAGCTGTCCGATGGAAACAGGAATCAGAAGCTGTGAATGTTCTGAAGATCAAAGAAATTCAAGTTCTGAAGCTGTCCGATGGAAGCAGGAATCAAAAGCTGTGAATGTTCTGAGGATCTAAAGAAATTCAAAGTTCTGAAGCTGTCCTATGGAAGCAGAAATCAGAAGTCATGAATGTTCTGAAGATCAAGCACATGTGAACGTCTCTACCGAAATAATCAGGGAAGTCTTTTATTATTAAAATTCTTCTAGTATTAATTTCAGGGGGAGATTATTCATCTCAGGGGGAGATTGTTAATCTCAGGGGGAGACATATTCACATGCTTATGCTATAGCTGTGTAATTTGTCTTTAGCCGTCTGCTCTTTCTGATCGCAAATTCATATCATTTATATATGTTTTTGTCATCATCAAAAAGGGGGAGATTGTTAGAACAAGATTTGTTCTGATCAATATTCTTAGTTTTGATGATAACAAGGATATGAATTTTGTGTGAGATAATGTGGTACTCTAATACATTGCAAATTCCCTTTCAGGAAATATATAAAGAGTATGCACGAATCAGCGCTCAGAAGCTTTGTCTCAGAAGGTTCAGCATGCAACATCAGAACATGGTCTGGCAAGACATCAGAAGATGGTCAAGGCAGAATCAGAACATGGGTCTATGGAAGCATCAGAAGAACTTGAGATCAGAAGCAGAAGCCCTGAAGTTCTCATGGTATCGCGCTTAGAAGCACTTCAAGGTCAGAAGACAAGAAGATGATATGCACCAAGCTGTTTGACTCTGATGATATTCAAACGTTGTATTCACAAACATCAGATCAGAAGAAAGTACAGGTGGCAGGCTACGCTGACTGAAAAAAGGAACGTTGGAAGCTATTAAAGGCAACGTCAGTAGACACAGCGTGAACAAGGCTCGAGGTAGTTGACAAAAGCGTGAAACATTAAATGCAATGTTGTACGGAACACGCAAAGCATTAAATGCTCCCGACGGTCATCTTCTCAAGTGCCTATAAATATGAAGTTCTGATGAGAAGCAAGGTTACTGATTCCCAGACGATTTGCTAACAATTAACTTGCTGAAACGCTGTTCAAACTCAAAGCTCAGAAACTTCATCTTCATCAAAGCTCACTACATTGCTGTTGTAATATATTAGTGAGATTAAGCTTAAACGTTAAGAGAAATATCACTGTTGTGATTATAGCTTTTCAGAAGCATTGTAAAACTCTTATTTGATTACATTAATTTGTAAGTAACTAGAGTGATCAAGTTTTGATCAGGATACTCTAGGAAGTCTTAGCTTGTGTCTAAGCAGTTGTAATTAGAGTGATCACGTGGTGGTCAGGATACTCTAAGAAAGTCTTAGCTTGTGTCTAAGCATTTGTTCCTAGAGTGATCAGGTTGTGATCAGGATACTCTAGAAGACTTAGTCGTGGGCTAAGTGGAAAACCATTGTAATCTGTTGCGATTAGTGGATTAAATCCTCAGGTGAGGTAAATCACTCCGTGGGGGTGGACTGGAGTAGTTTAGTTAACAACGAACCAGGATAAAAATAACTGTGTAATTTGTTTTTATCGTTCAAGTTTTTAAGACTACACTTATTCAAACCCCCCCCCCCTTCTAAGTGTTTTTCTATCCTTCAATTGGCATCAGAGCGCCGGTTCTAAGGTGCAAGCACTTAACCGTGTTTAGAAAAGATTCAGGAAGAGAAAAACGCTTCAGTAAAAGATGGCTGGTGAAGTTCAAACAAATCCAACTGCATCTACATCTGGCTCTGCTGAGCAATACAACGGTAACAATGGTTATACTAGACCACCAGTATTTGATGGTGAAAACTTTGAATACTGGAAAGATAAACTGGAAAGTTACTTTCTTGGTCTAGATGGTGAACTATGGGATCTTTTGATGGATGGTTACAAACATCCAGTAAAAGCCAGTGGCGTAAGGCTTACAAGGCAAGAAATGGATGATGATCAAAAGAAGCTTTTCAAGAATCATCATAAATGTAGGACTGTTTTACTGAATGCTATCTCTCATGCTGAGTATGAGAAGATATCTAACAGGGAAACTGCCCATGATATATATGAGTCATTGAAAATGACCCATGAGGGAAATGCTCAAGTCAAGGAGACTAAAGCTCTTGCTCTAATCCAGAAATATGAAGCCTTCAAGATGGAGGATGATGAAGATATTGAGAAGATGTTCTCAAGATTTCAAACTCTAACTGCTGGATTGAGAGTTCTGGATAAAGGCTACACCAAGGCTGATCATGTAAAGAAGATTATCAGAAGCTTACCTATAAGATGGGGTCCAATGGTGACTGCATTCAAGATTGCCAAGAATCTGAATGAAGTTTCTTTGGAAGAGCTTATCAGTGCCTTGAGAAGCCATGAAATAGAGCTGGATGCAAACGAGCCTCAGAAGAAAGGTAAGTCTATTGCATTAAAATCTAATGTTAAAAAATGCTCTAACGCTTTTCAGGCTAGAGAAGAAGATCCTGAAGAATCAGAATCTGAAGAAGAAGATGAACTGTCCATGATCTCCAGAAGGGTAAACCAACTCTGGAAGAGCAAGCAAAGGAAGTTCAGAGGCTTCAGAAGTTCAAAGAGATTTGAACATGGAGAATCTTCTGGTGATAGAAGATCTGACAAGAAGAAGGCTGTCTGCTATGAGTGCAATGAGCCTGGACATTACAAGAACGAGTGTCCAAAACTTCAGAAGGAGAATCCCAAGAAGAAGTTTCATAAGAAGAAAGGTCTTATGGCAACATGGGATGATTCTGAATCAGAATCAGACTCTGAAGGAGAGCAGGCCAACTTCACGCTGATGGCCACAGAAGATGATGGATCAGAATCTACATCAGAATCAAATTCTGAAGAGGTATTTTCTGAACTATCTAGAGAAGAGTTGGTTTCCAGTTTAACAGAACTTCTGGAACTCAAGGCTCATCTTAGTATCAAATACAAAAAGCTGAAGAAGCAGTTTGAATTTGAAACTAAGAAGCTGGAAGTGGAAAATTCTGAACTGAAGGAAAAAGTTTTAAATTTATCCAAAGATAGTGGATCTCCTTCTGAAACAGAAAAATCCATTCCTAGCATGAACCATATTCTGAAAGAATATGACTCGAGCTTCAGAAAGTTCTTATCTAGAAGTATTGGCAGAAGTCATCTTGCTTCTATGATATATGGTGTTTCTGGAAACAGAAGGTTTGGTTTTGGCTATGAGGGTGATACCTCACATAAATTTGAACCTATTGATGATCTGAAGATCACATACAAGCCATTGTATGATCAGTTCAAATATGGCCATGCACATGATATTAGGCTCACTTCACATGCACAGAAGTTTAACACTATTCACACCAAGAAGCTTGTGACACATCCTAAGAAATATCATGCTGACAAACCTAAAGAATATCATGTTGTTCCTCCTGTTAAATATTTTGCTAAACCCAAGTTCAATCAGAACTTGAGGAGAACTAACAAGAAAGGACCCAATAAATTGTGGGTACCTAAGGAGAAGATAATTTCTGTTGCAAATATCCTTGGTGGCAAAGAGGACAAAAAGCAAAATGTCATGGTACCTGGACTCTGGGTGCTCGCGACACATGACGGGAAGAAGGTCTACATTCCAAGACCTGGTGCTTAAACCAGGTGGAGAAGTCAAGTTTGGAGGAGATCAGAAGGGCAAAATCATTGGCTCTGGAACCATAAGTCTTGGTAACTCTCCTTCCATAACTAATGTACTTCTTGTTGAAGGATTAACGCATAACTTATTGTCCATAAGTCAATTAAGTGACAATGGTTATGATATAATCTTCAATCAAAAGTCTTGCAAGGCTGTAAGTCAGAAGGATGGCTCAATCCTATTTACAGGCAAGAGAAAGAACAACATTTATAAGATTGATCTTTCTGATCTTGAGAAGCAGAAGGTGACTTGTCTTATGTCTGTTTCTGAGGAGCAATGGGTCTGGCACAGAAGATTAGGACATGCTAGTTTGAGAAAGATTTCTCAGATTAACAAACTAAATCTGGTCAGAGGACTCCCAAATCTGAAATTCAAATCAGATGCTCTTTGTGAAGCATGTCAGAAGGGCAAGTTCTCCAGACCTGCATTCAAGTCTAAGAATGTTGTTTCTACCTCAAGGCCGTTAGAACTCTTGCACATTGATCTATTTGGCCCAGTCAAAACAGCATCTGTCAGAGGGAAGAAATACGAGTTAGTCATCGTTGATGATTATAGCCGCTGGACATGGGTAAAGTTCTTGAAACACAAGGATGAGTCTCATTCAGTGTTCTTTGAATTCTGCACTCAGATCCAATCTGAGAAAGAGTGTAAAATCCTAAAGGTTAGAAGTGATCATGGTGGTGAATTTGAGAACAAATTCTTTGAGGAGTTCTTCAAAGAAAATGGTATTGCCCATGATTTCTCTTGCCCTAGAACTCCACAGCAAAATGGAGTTGTAGAGCGAAAGAATAGGACTCTACAAGAAATGGCCAGAACCATGATCAATGAAACCAATATGGCTAAGCATTTCTGGGCAGAAGCAATAAACACTGCGTGTTATATTCATAATAGAATCTCTATAAGACCTATTCTAAATAAGACTCCTTATGAATTGTGGAAGAACAGAAAGCCCAACATTTCATATTTCCATCCTTTTGGATGTGTATGTTTTATTCTGAATACTAAAGATCATCTTGGTAAGTTTGATTCTAAAGCACAAAAGTGTTTCCTTCTTGGATATTCTGAACGCTCTAAAGGCTACAGAGTATACAATACTGAAACATTGATTGTAGAAGAATCAATCAATATCAGGTTTGATGATAAGCTTGGTCTTGAAAAACCAAAGCAGTTTGAGAATTTTGCAGATATAGATATTGATATATCAGAAGCTGTAGAACCAAGAAGCAAAGCTGCAGAAGCTGGCAGTCTCAGAAGCAATGGATCAGAAGATCAAGTTGCTGCATCTTTAGAGAATCTCAGGATTTCTGAAGAGCCAACAGTCAGAAGATCACCTAGACTTGCATCAGCTCATTCAGAAGATGTGATCCTTGGGAAGAAAGATGATCCTATCAGAACAAGATCATTCCTAAAGAATGACAATCAGAAGCTGTGATCAGAATCAGAAGGCATAAAGTCTATTCAGAAATTTTATAGCTGTCATCTATTATCTGATGGTGAACACGTGTATGTACGGTTGGTACAAAGCGTGCAGTTGAAAAGACGCCAACCTAGGTAACTGTGTTAAATCATTTCATTTACCGTGTTCTCTCTCCTAATGTCATTTCTCATTTAATGCATAATGATTTCGTTATTTTCAAATCATTTAAATAACCCGCTTCACCTTCATTCCTTTTTTTCTCTCTCTCTCTCTCTCTCTCTCTTTTTTGTGCATCCCTTTCGTTGCATCTGTTTTTACAAACCCTAGTTTTTGACTTGATCTCAAAGCATAATCATCATGAACTCATCTTCTTGTTCATCAAATTCAAAAGAAAGACTCACTTCTACACAGATCCTTCTACGCAAATATGAGTTGATCGCGACTTTACGTGTCTATAAATCTGATAACTGCAAGTGCACAGTCGTGTCGTGTAGTTTTAAAAGATATCGAATCCACAGGGACTATGAATCGATCTACCGTTATCTAAGGTTACTATGTAAAGCTAGGAGTACTAAAATTTCGATTATTCCTAAGGGAAAGTGGTTGTGAGAAAATAAAGAATAATAATAAAAGACAGGTATCAGTATGTATTTCGTTTAACTAAAGGTAATCCGAAGGTCCATTGGCTTTTGCATAATTAAATTAAAAATCTTCACTAATTCCAATTGATTAAAAATCCTCGTCTCAAACTTTCGCTCTGTTGATTCAGACTACTATCCTAATCCTAATGTATGCTTTCGCCATCCCATTAGATTTTAGAAGAGCTTTTTGGAAACAATGTAATTAATAAAATGCCTATTTTACGAGGTTGTTATCTATTCAAATCTCCTAATCTCAAACTTTCGCTCTGTTGACTCGGAGCAAGCTAATAACCCTAACGTATGCTTTCGCCATCCCGCTCGAGTGTAAAAACAATTTTTGAAAATAAATAAGTTCCAATTAGTTTTAATACGCTTTCGCCATCCTTAAAACTAATGTCCTATGTCTACTATCCAGTTAAAGTCCTCAAACTTTCGCTCTATTGGTTTTAACCTTTGACCGTCTTAAGCCCTCAAACTTTCGCTCTATTGGTTTTAAGACTTACTAATTAAACTAGACATATAAACCAAAAATAAGTGATAATTAATAAAACATAATTTAAGCCAATTTATTTCGGATCCCTACGGTTAACTTACTTTACATACCGACACCTTTAGTAATTTAGCCAGACATATTAATATGGTTAAACATGCATAAATAAATTTGGTTCATATTAATAGGCATATTAATTGGCATATAATATATCATGCAATAATAATATAAATAAAGGCGGTAAATAAAAACCTGAATTAAAATAAATCTGAATTGAATTGAATCTTGAAGTACTCGAACTTCCACCACAGGTTGGCTGGATCGTTCTTCGGAATTTAAATGGCAGAAAATAAAAACAATGAAATAAAACGATAAATCTAACGTAAGGCTAGATCTACGAAAAGTTCACAACAATTTCCAGTGTAGAAATCGTTGTGAGAAAATAAACGGTTAAATGAAAGCAGAATAAGGAAAAGCAGTTCGCGGTACAATTTCGGCAGCACTTCGTTGGCAGGAAATCGGACCCATTGAAGTGAAGTGACTGGTCCTATTTATAGGAGGGGCTTTGCAGTTGCTTTGCGTGAAAAGAGGAACTTCTGCAGACTGGGACGTGGAGACGTGCGTCTCCTATTCTTCAGGGAGACTTGAGACGTGCGTCTCAAGTGGAGAGAATTTAGGGAGGTGGAGACGTGCGTCTCCCTTTTTGCTGAGGTGGCAGAGACGTGCGTCTCTGCTTACTTGTGTGGCTTGGGCTGCTTTCCTTCGTGGGCTGGATTGCTTCATTGAGTCTTTGGGCCTCTTTTAGCACACTTGGCCTTTAATTGCACTCCCTTTTTACTTCAGCACCCAATTTACGTCTTTTAGGCATAGAAAAGGGTCGTTTTGGCTCCATTTCTTCTCTTTTTCACAATTCGGCATAGTAAGAGTGTAAAACCTGAAACAAAGCAAAAACACGCATAATATCATAATAAATTAACATAATAAACGGAAAATGCTATAAATATCTATGGATTTCAAGCTAAATATACGATATAAAATCATGTTATCAAATTCCCCCAGACTTGAACCTTTGCTTGTCCTCAAGCAAAATAAGATAAAGATAAACGAAACACACTTCCACCACGTCGTTCAGTCATACTCAGCTACATAGTGTTCTTATTCGGAAATAATGATAATGAATCTAGCAATAAACTTATAGTAACAACACTAAACAACTCCCAGTATGCATACCAATCCGAATCATGCCATTATAGCTCGACCTTTTTGACTTGTCATCATGTTTCACCCTTTTCATTCGCGCGCAATCACATTAAGCCCATTATCTTGACACGCACATAGCAGAGTAGTCGGTTAGTGACTATGATCCTTCTCATGGAGTTTTGGCACAATATGTGGTGTACTCCTTAGCATTCACTTGTAGATTGTGGGGAATCGGACAATAGTCCTTCCTACCAAGTTCAGTACCAGATGACTTCTGAACCAATCGACAGTGAGTTTTTAAATTCTTTGTATTTGAGATTTGCGACCGTTAGGTTAAATGATCTTGTGAGGATCACCTTACTTAGTAGGCACATTTCTTCTTATGGTTGAGCACATAATTATTATTATGAGGATCATACACTTATATTCATCGACTCTCTGCGTAGTTTGTATCTAAGACGGTGCCGACTGCTAGAATAAACTACTAAGGGTTATTTCAAAACTTAAAGTCGGTGGTTTTGGTATAACGGGTACTCAAATCGGTTACGCATACTCGGGGTTTTAGAGTGTTGGGACAATAAGGATATTGACTATATTCAGTTTTAGTGCGTTGAGTGTTTGGGTAGCTTTGTATTTCTCGAACGTGTGGGGTTTGCGTTTATCGTTTAGGAGCAAAATTTTTGTTATGGCTCAAGAAAATGGAAGAAATTGAAATAACTACGGAATTATACATATAAGACTTAAATTCCATAAATATTCTTTATTGAATTTGAAAAACATTACAAGGAAGGGAAATAACTGAAGGGAAAAATAAAACTAAAGGAAATAGAAATAATATGACTCCCCCAGACTTAAATGATGCAATGTCCTCAGTGCATAAGAACTACTCCTCATTGTTGCGGTTGCGAGAACTGCTCGCGCCTCTTGTACGAACACGGCGATGTTTATCAGGAGAGTCATTCACACGAATGTCAAGATCATGCAAATATGTAGCAATTTCAGCGTATTGACTTTCGTTCCTAATAGCATAGTCACGGTGCTCCTGTTGCATCTCTCGGATGAGCCTAATTGTTTCAGTTTGGTTTGTCTGCATAGCTTGAACGAGTTGATCTTGGCGTTGAATAGCAGCATACATGGCTTCAAGAGTGATAGGCGGAGGGTTGTTCGGAGGAGGTTGGTTGACATCAGCTTGCCCTTGGTTGAGTTCTTCTTCATTTGCATCCATAGGTTCATTAGGATGTTCTTGTTGGTCATCTTGAGGGTTGTCTTCAATAAGCCTCCAACGTTGAACATAACGGATGTTGATTCTCTCAGGACATGGAAGGATGACATAAGGAATAGGAACTTTGTTGACGACCAAAGTGTATCGGCCATCATGGCGGGGGGAAACCAAGTGGGAGTCACGACAGTAGGTGAGATCGAGTGACTGAGCAGGTTTCATGAGATGTGAGAGTGAGAGGAGCTCGTCACCAAGACCTAAAGCACAGGCCAAGGTAGTAATAATGCCGCCAAGCAAGAATGGGTTCGTAGCGGGGGCGTTGACTAAGCCTTGGATGTGTTGGAACATAAACGGTGCGGCATTGAAACGGATATTGTTAAGCGCACAGTAAAGGAAAAATAATTCATTTTGGTTTACCTTGTGGCTGTTGGATCTCGCAAAAATAGTATGCCCCAAAACACGTTGAAAATAACGTATAGCGGGGTTTTGAATGTGGGAAGCATGGAGAGCCCTCCAACCGGTAGGATTTTCTCCAGTTAGATGGAACCAAAATTCAAAAGCGAGTTCCTCCCAAGATCGACCATTGAGTTCTTGAAAGATTTAGCGGTGAGCAATTGGTGCATGATTAAAATGCAAATATGAAGCTACGACATCTTGATCTAGAGCATATTCACGGTTGAACATCCGGAATTGGATGCTACCGGTTGAGAGTGGTTGATTAGAGGGAGTGTCGTAGTTGAAGGAACTCAAAAATTCTAAGACGAGCGGCTCATAAGTAGGTACGGGTTCGGTACAAAGATGGTGGAGGCTAGATTTAGTGAGCAAACGGGTGACACCATCAATGAGACCCAAAGTTTCTAGACACTCGGTGTTCACAAATTTTGTGGGAACAACCGAACGTTCGTAGAAAGCGACATATTTAGTTCGTTGAGCATCATTGTCATCATCTCGGAAGATAATGTTCGAAAGGTCGGGAGGTGGTCTCTCGGGACGCTCACTACGGATTAATGAACGTGGAGGCATGGTGAGTGTGGAAATGAAAAATAGAGATGAAGTGTAGGAAAGTAGAGAATGGTAGGATAGTTGTGAAGAAGAAGAGTGGTGGTGGTGTGGTTTTATAGTGAGGTTTGAAAATGGTGTGGTTAATGGAAAATTAAAATGGATTAATGGTGGTGTTTGAAGTTTGAATAGAATAGAGAAATGGGAAATGAATGGAGTTTAAGAGGTGAATGATGGAGGATGAATGAGGTTAATGGAGTTTAAATGGAATAAATAGGGGAAGAATGAAGAAGATTGAAAGATGAATTTTGAAATTCAAATTCAAAATTCAAGAGGGAAAGAGAGTGGTCTGCGTGGTCAAACAGACTGCTGGCCTTGGGAGACGTGCGTCTCAGGCAGCCAGTCTGCTGGGGCAGAGCATGGAGACGTGCGTCTCCTGTTCCTTTGGTTCGTGTCAGCTGGCCCCACACAGATGGAGACGTGCGTCTCCTGTTGTAGGCAGGTGGGTCACGCATGCAAGTGACCAGACAGTGCTGACAGATACCATTAATATTGTCCATCAGTTCATAACAGTGTCGGATTTAAATACTATTAACAGCAAAAAATTATAGGGAAGTATATATATAGCAGTCAATAGCAGTGTAACATAACACAGTAACAGTAATCAAAAGAATTTTGCATTTAATATTAAACCAGTACTGAGTGTTAACAGGAGCAGAAAGCAAAAGTGCAGAAAAATGTAAATCTAAACTAGGAATAGAAATTACTAAAACTAGAAATAAAATCTAATAGTCTAATACGGTAACATCTAGCCACGTCTATTGTTGTTCTGATTAGACTGAATGTGTTTGAAAACTTCGTCGAACTGAGCATTTACGGTGTCGATAAAATAGAAGAAATGCATTTGCAAAGTGTGTAGCTCGTTGCGCACATGTTGTACATCTTGTTGTAGCGCAGTGATGGCTTGCTCGTGCGTATTTAGAGTAGGCATTCTTTGATT
This sequence comes from Vicia villosa, assembly GCF_029867415.1. Lineage (NCBI taxonomy): Eukaryota > Viridiplantae > Streptophyta > Magnoliopsida > Fabales > Fabaceae > Vicia > Vicia villosa. Next base: position 13,001 of record NW_026706183.1, on the reverse strand, counting down.
CACCGATGCGGTAGATGTAGCGGGTTGTTGTTGCTCGACTTCGACATCAGTCATATCAACAGTGTAGTCATCAACAGAATTTTCAGAACGAGTTTCAGGCTCATACTCAGATATAGGTTCATCAATAGGAAGAGGTTCGTAATCAGGAATGGGTTCATCAACAGGAAGAGGTTCATAATAACCAGGAGGTGTTTCAGGTTCAGATTCAGATGCAGGCATTTCCTCATCAAAATGTTCATAAGCTTGAGGAGTTTCAGGTGATGGCTCTCTCTCAGGAATCTGACCATAGTAAAGCCAGTTGGTAGGGTTGTGCACACTCGTCCTAGGATTCGGTAAGGTGAACTGATACCAAACTTTGTTATCAATGAGCAATTCAAACCGATCAGGTCCAAGGTTACCGATGATACCTCGATTAAAACAGAAATTGATGTCCATAGAGGTATGGGTACCAAAAGGTGTCAATCTAAGCAAAGGCACTCTCATTCCTATGGCATTAGCAATCATAGTGACGAATCCGCCGATCCTAATGGGTGAAACTTCGTCTTGCGTGATGCGTTCGAAGTTTGTTAGCATGAATGCGATGGCATTGACCGGGCGATTCTGAGACGTACAAAACATGATGAACAGCTCTTCTCTAGTAACTTCAGTGACATTATCAGGCTTGCCAAAAATATAGTGAGCGAGGATCTTGTGAAAGTAGCGGAAAGCAGGATTGTGGATGTTCTCAGATTGAAATTCATTCTCTTCAGGGTTGTCGTTTCCAGTGATCTTGCCCCAGTATTTTTCCAACTCCCAGTATGGAAGATTTTCTTCAGCTACTTGGGCGTATGCATCAGGTCCATGAGGTAGTTCTAACATTTCAGCAAAATCTCGGATGCAGAAATTAAACTCCATACCAAAAAGTCTAAAGAGAATAACTCCTTTTTTCAGTCCTTGTCCACAGTTTGGAAGATAGGTCAGGGAGCTCAAGAATTCCAGAGTGAGCTTCCGGTAAGTGCTAAACTTGCGGAACAAGTGAGAACCAGTCCAACCAATTTGGTTAAGCAGGTGTAGGATGCTTTCTTCGATACCAAGCTTCACCATAGTTGGTTGGTGAGGATAGCAAGTCAACTCCATGTGTCTTTCAGCCAGCTTGTTAAATCTTGCTTCTTGTCCTCTACCACGGAACACAACTTCCATATTGTCAACTTCTTGCATCGTAGTTAGTAGTTAAATGAAAAACCTAGAAGTTGAAAATATTGAGATTAAGTTAGAACTAGGCTAGTGTTAATTTTAAAAATAAAATTAAATAAAACAAGTTATAATAATAATTATAATTATAAAAAGGAAGTATTTTCTCGAATGAAGAAAACGGCTATAATTATAATAGTTATTATAAGATGTATGAAAAATAATAAGAAAATTAAAATCTAGAATAATTAAAAATAGAATAGTTAAATGAAAATTAAAAATTAAAATTTTAAAAATAAAATAAAATAAAAATAAAAAGAATAAATAAATGTGGGTTGTCTCCCACCAAGCGCTTTGTTTAATGTCGTAAGCTCGACGATTTTAAAATAGAAAACTATTTTTTCGAAAGAGCGGGCAGTTCGTCAAGTTTAAAAATTTCGATGTTTTCATCGTATTCGAGATGATGGTAATACTTAAGACGTTGCCCATTTACGACAAAAGGTTTGACGGTTTCTCCTTTGATTTCTATCGCTCCACTCGGAAATATGTTAGTTATTTCGAAAGGGCCAGACCATCTAGATCGTAACTTGCCAGGAAATAATTTTAGTCTAGAATTAAATAAAAGCACTTTATCGCCTATGCTAAAATATTTCCTAGATATACGCTTGTCGTGCCATTTTTTCGTTCGCTCTTTATAGATTTTGGCGTTTTCGTAAGCGTCTTGTCTAAGTTCTTCTAATTCGTTTATGTCTAGAAGTCGTTTCTCACCAGCGGCAGTGTAGTTTAGGTTTAAGTTCTTAATAGCCCAGTAGGCTTTATGTTCTAACTCTACCGGTAGGTGGCATGATTTTCCATAAACGAGTTTGAATGGGGTAGTTCCTATTGGAGTTTTGAAAGCTGTCCTATAAGCCCATAAAGCTTCATTTAGCTTGGTTGACCAATCTTTCCTAGATATAGCAACAGTTTTCTCCAATATTTGTTTTATTTCGCGGTTAGATACTTCTACTTGACCGCTTGTTTGTGGATGGTATGGTGTGGCTTTTCGATGATTTACTCCATATTTTCGAAGGAGTTTCTCAAGTATTCTTGAAATGAAATGAGAACCACCATCGCTAATCACCAATCTTGGCACACCGAACCTAGGAAAGATGATGTTTTTGAAAAGTTTGATAACTACTCGTGTATCGTTTGTAGGAGAAGCAATAGCTTCTATCCATTTTGAAACGTAATCGACAGCTACGAGTATATATTGATTTCCAAACGACGATGGAAACGGTCCCATGAAGTCTATTCCCCAGACGTCAAATATTTCTACTTCCAGAATGCCTTTTTGAGGCATTTCATCGCGTCTTGAAATGTTTCCAGTTCGTTGGCATCTATCACAGCTTAGTACAGCAAAATAGACGTCTTTCCACAGGTTGGGCCAGAATAGTCCAGATTGAAGGATTTTGGCGCAGGTTCTAGATGTGCTATGGTGTCCTCCACACGGTGCAGAATGGCAATGTGTTATTATGCTTCTTATTTCTTCTTCGGGTACACAACGTCTAAAGATTCCATCGGGGCCTCTTTTGAACAAGAGTGGGTCGTCCCAATAGTAATGTTTTAGGTCATGGAAGAATTTCTTCTTCTGTTGGTAACTTAGATCAGGAGGAAGCACACCAGCAGCTAGGTAGTTTACGAAATCTGCATACCAAGGTGTGTCAGATCGGGCTAAAGCTATTTCAGCTAATTTCTCGGTTTCAGAGTTTGGACGGTACGGTTCGAATTCATTTGCTTCTAATTGGGCGATGAGTCTTTCATAAGGGAAATCGTGGTCAATTGGTACTTGTTCGGGTTTCAGATTTTCCAATCGAGAGAGGTGATCTGCTACGACATTTTCAGTGCCTTTCTTATCTTTAATTTCCAGGTCGAACTCTTGCAGTAATAAGATCCATCTCAAAAGTCTTGGTTTGGCGTCCTTTTTGGTTAGGAGGTACCTAATGGCGGCGTGGTCGGTGTATATGATTATTTTGGCTCCTACCAGGTAAGAACGGAATTTGTCTAATGCGAATACGACAGCTAATAATTCTTTTTCTGTCGTGGCATAATTCATCTGAGCTTCGTCTAGGGTTCTACTTGCATAATATATGACATGTAGTTTCTTATCCTTTCTTTGTCCTAGAACAGCTCCTACAGCATAATCACTTGCGTCACACATTATTTCGAAAGGCTCATTCCAGTCGGGAGGTTGCATAATTGGCGCAGAGATTAATGCTCGTTTAAGTGTTTGAAATGCTTCAGTGCATTTATCGGTGAAAATAAATTCGGCGTCTTTCATGAGTAATTCAGTTAAGGGTTTGGTTATTTTAGAGAAATCCTTAATGAAGCATCGGTAAAAACCAGCGTGTCCCAGAAAACTTCTTATTTCTCTAACGGTTTTGGGAGGTTGAAGGTTTTCGATAATTTCGATTTTTGCTTTATCAACTTCGATTCCTCTATCGGATACGATGTGTCCAAGTACAATTCCTTGTCGAACCATGAAATGGCATTTTTCCCAATTAAGGACTAGGTTTACGCTTACGCATCGTTTAAGCACCATTTCAAGGTTTTCTAAACATGTTTCAAAACTTCCTCCACAGACAGAGAAGTCGTCCATAAAGACCTCCATTATTCCATCTAGGAAGTCGGCAAATATTGCCATCATGCATCTTTGGAAGGTCGCGGGTGCATTGCAGAGTCCAAAAGGCATTCGTCTATAAGCGAATGTACCATAAGGGCAGGTGAATGTGGTCTTCTCTTGGTCGTCAGGGTGGATAGGGATTTGGAAAAATCCGGATTATCCATCCAGATAACAAAAATGTGAGTGTTTAGCTAGGCGTTCAAGCATTTGATCTATGAAAGGTAAAGGGAAATGGTCTTTTCGGGTAGCTTTGTTTAACTTCCTATAGTCAATGCACATTCTCCATCCAGTTTGGGTACGTTGTGCTACAGATTCTCCTTTTGCATTAGTGATTACAGTGACTCCTCCTTTCTTTGGTACGACGTGAACAGGACTAACCCATTTACTATCGGATATAGGATATATTATTCCAGCTTCTAGCAGTTTTTGGATTTCCTTTTTAACCACATCGCTCATAATAGGATTTATTCGCCTTTGATGTTCCCTAGAGGTTTTACTATCGTCTTCGAGCATAATGCGGTGCATACACAGAGAAGGGCTTATACCTTTCAGATCTGATATGTTGTATCCTAAAGCGGTAGGGTATTTTCTTAGGACATTAAGTAATTTTTCAGTCTCGCTTCGTCCTAAGTTGGCGTTCACTATAACTGGTCGGTTTAGTTCTTCGTCTAGAAACTCATATCTAAGATCGGTAGGAAGTGTCTTCAGCTCTATAGCAGGTTTCTTAGGTCCAGGTATAGGATCGGGAGTTAAAGCTAAGCATTCACTCAGGTGGTTATCTTGATATTCCTCACGCCAGTTGTCATCTTCAAAAATTTGCGGCATAGGAATTCTTAGGGTTTCGGTTTCCTTATTTGGTTCGGATTCTATTTCCTTGACACACTCGTCGATTATGTCAGCAGAACAGCATGTGTCAATTATAGAAGGTGCTTTTAGGAATTGGGAAAGTATAAATTCTATTTTCTCTTCTCCTACTTCGAAAGTAAGCTTTCCTCGCTTTACATCTATAATAGCACCAGCGGTTGCTAAAAATGGTCTTCCTAATATGATCGGGATGTTAGAATCTTCTTGGATATCCATAATGATGAAGTCAGTTGGGATGTAGAATTGACCTACACGGACAGGGATATTCTCTAACATTCCTACAGGGTACTTAACTGAACGGTCTGCTAGTTGAAGAGACATTCTTGTTGCTTTAAGCTCACCTAGGTTGAGTTTCTTACAGGTCGAAAGAGGCATCAAACTAACACTAGCTCCTAAATCGCACAAGGCTTTCTCTATGATGGTTTTTCCAATTACGCAGGGTATAGAGAAACTACCAGGGTCTTTCAGTTTTGGAGGCATGTTGTTTTGGATGATAGCGCTACATTCAGCGGTAAGCGTTATAGTTTCGTTATCCTCGAGTTTCTTTTTGTTTGATAAGATTTCTTTTAAGAACTTAGCGTACGAAGGCATCTCAGTTATGGCTTCTGTGAATGGTATGGTTATGTTTAATTGCTTCAGAAGTTCTACAAATCTTTTAAATTGCGCTTCGGTTTTTGATTTAGCTAATCTCTGAGGGTAAGGAATTGGTGGCTTATAAGGTGGTGGTGGAACATAAGGTTTCTCCTTTTCGGGTTCCACTTCGTTATTGTTCTCATCAGTCTTAGCAGTTTGTTCGTCGGTTGTTTTCTTTTGGGTTTCCTTTGGCTCTTGTTGTGACATGGGTACGTTTTGGGTTCTAGGATCTATGGGTCCATCGTAATTCGTTCCACTTCGTAGTGTTATCGCGTTCGCATGTCCTTTAGGATTTGGTTGAGGTTGAGCAGGAAACGTGCCAGCGGGGGCAGCAGTAGGTGCTTGCTGTTGAGCCACTTGTGAGATTTGAGTTTCTAACATTTTGTTATGCGTAGCTAAAACATCTACTTTGTTCGATAGTTGTTTTAGTTGCTCGCTATTGTGGATGTTTTGATTCAGGAAGTCTTTATTGGTTTGTTGTTGGGAAGCTATGAAGTTCTCCATCATGATTTCTAGGTTCGACTTCCTAGGGGTGTTTTGAGCAGCTACAGGCGCTTTTTGGTAGCCAGGTGGTACAGCAGGTGCTTGTCCAGGCGCGTACAACGCATTGTTGTTCTTATAAGAAAAGTTCGGGTGGTTTTTCCATCCAGGGTTGTACGTGTTAGAATAAGGGTTTCCTTGAGCGTAATTTACTTGATCAGATGGGACTCCAGTCAAGAGTTGGCATTCAGCAACTACATGCCCAGTCAATCCACAAATCTCGCAGTTAGGTGCTACAGCGGCAGCGGTGGCTGAAGGAGTGATGGTTAAATTCTCGATCTTTTGAGTTAAAGCGTCTACTTTAGCGTTAACGCGGTCTATACCACTTATTTCGTACATTCCTCCTTTGGTTTGGGCTTTCTCTAGAGCGGCTCGTTCTCCTCCCCATTGGTAATGGTTTTGTGCCATGTTCTCTATGAGTTTGTATGCTTCATCATGGGGTTTGTCCATTAATGCTCCGCCAGTAGCGGCATCTATAGTCATTTTAGTGTTATATAGGAGACCACCATAGAAAGTATGGATGATCAGCCATGGTTCGAGTCCATGATGAGGGCATATTCTAAGCATGTCCTTGTAACGTTCCCAAGCTTCGAAGAGTGATTCGTTATCTTTCTGGGTAAATCCGTTGATTTGACCTCTAAGCATAGCAGTTTTGCTAGGCGGAAAATATCTCGCTAAGAATACTCTCTTCAATTCGTCCCACGTAGTTATGGAATTGGAAGGCAGGGATTGAAGCCACGCTCTCGCTCTATCTCTCAAGGAGAAAGGGAAAAGGCGTAATCGAATAGCTTCGGAACTAACGTTGTTGGCTTTGATAGTGTCGGCGTATTGCACGAACACGGATAAATGGAGGTTGGGGTCGTCTACAGGGCTTCCAGAGAATTGATTTTGTTGAACAGCTTGGACCAGTGAAGGTTTTAGTTCGAAATTGTTCGCTTCAATCGCAGGTGGTGCGATACTTGAATGCGGTTCAGCGCGCGAAGGAGCGGCATAGTCTCTAAGAGGACGAATAGCAGCCATCTCTAACTTCGGGGTAATTTGATTGATTTGATCAGTAAAAATCAATTCCTGATTAATCGGAATTTCTGCTACTTCGGGAAGATTGCGAGCTCGACGTTTGACGTTAATGAAACGTTCGATCTCGTTAATTCGTTGTATTAAGTCTCCTCCTTCTGAACGAGTATTTGGCATACAATCGTTCAAAAAGAAAGGGAAGAATTGTCCTAGTCTCTACGGTGTAACAGTGAGTTACGATATCGACTTAAATAGTCCCCGACAACGGCGCCAAAAACTTGATCGCGACTTTACGTGTCTATAAATCTGATAACTGCAAGTGCACAGTCGTGTCGTGTAGTTTTAAAAGATATCGAATCCACAGGGACTATGAATCGATCTACCGTTATCTAAGGTTACTATGTAAAGCTAGGAGTACTAAAATTTCGATTATTCCTAAGGGAAAGTGGTTGTGAGAAAATAAAGAATAATAATAAAAGACAGGTATCAGTATGTATTTCGTTTAACTAAAGGTAATCCGAAGGTCCATTGGCTTTTGCATAATTAAATTAAAAATCTTCACTAATTCCAATTGATTAAAAATCCTCGTCTCAAACTTTCGCTCTGTTGATTCAGACTACTATCCTAATCCTAATGTATGCTTTCGCCATCCCATTAGATTTTAGAAGAGCTTTTTGGAAACAATGTAATTAATAAAATGCCTATTTTACGAGGTTGTTATCTATTCAAATCTCCTAATCTCAAACTTTCGCTCTGTTGACTCGGAGCAAGCTAATAACCCTAACGTATGCTTTCGCCATCCCGCTCGAGTGTAAAAACAATTTTTGAAAATAAATAAGTTCCAACTAGTTTTAATACGCTTTCGCCATCCTTAAAACTAATGTCCTATGTCTACTATCCAGTTAAAGTCCTCAAACTTTCGCTCTATTGGTTTTAACCTTTGACCGTCTTAAGCCCTCAAACTTTCGCTCTATTGGTTTTAAGACTTACTAATTAAACTAGACATATAAACCAAAAATAAGTGATAATTAATAAAACATAATTTAAGCCAATTTATTTCGGATCCCTACGGTTAACTTACTTTACATACCGACACCTTTAGTAATTTAGCCAGACATATTAATATGGTTAAACATGCATAAATAAATTTGGTTCATATTAATAGGCATATTAATTGGCATATAATATATCATGCAATAATAATATAAGTAAAGGCGGTAAATAATAAACCTGAATTAAAATAAATCTGAATTGAATTGAATCTTGAAGTACTCGAACTTCCACCACAGGTTGGCTGGATCGTTCTTCGGAATTTAAATGGCAGAAAATAAAAACAATGAAATAAAACGATAAATCTAACGTAAGGCTAGATCTACGAAAAGTTCACAACAATTTCCAGTGTAGAAATCGTTGTGAGAAAATAAACGGTTAAATGAAAGCAGAATAAGGAAAAAGCAGTTCGCGGTACAATTTCGGCAGCACTTCGTTGGCAGGAAATCGGACCCATTGAAGTGAAGTGACTGGTCCTATTTATAGGAGGGGCTTTGCAGTTGCTTTGCGTGAAAAGAGGAACTTCTGCAGACTGGGACGTGGAGACGTGCGTCTCCTATTCTTCAGGGAGACTTGAGACGTGCGTCTCAAGTGGAGAGAATTTAGGGAGGTGGAGACGTGCGTCTCCCTTTTTGCTGAGGTGGCAGAGACGTGCGTCTCTGCTTACTTGTGTGGCTTGGGCTGCTTTCCTTCGTGGGCTGGATTGCTTCATTGAGTCTTTGGGCCTCTTTTAGCACACTTGGCCTTTAATTGCACTCCCTTTTTACTTCAGCACCCAATTTACGTCTTTTAGGCATAGAAAAGGGTCGTTTTGGCTCCATTTCTTCTCTTTTTCTTAATTCGGCATAGTAAGAGTGTAAAACCTGAAACAAAGCAAAAACACGCGTAATATCATAATAAATTAACATAATAAACGGAAAATGCTATAAATATCTATGGATTTCAAGCTAAATATACGATATAAAATCATGTTTTCAACTGGTATACCATGTGAACATTCTATTGTCTGCATTTGGCATAATGGTTTGCAAGTTGAAACTTTTGTGTCAACCTACTATAGGTACATTCATTTGTCTGCATTCTATTATCCATAACTGTTGTAAAATCTGTCTGTATCCATAATGTGTGTATCTTGTGTTTGCAGGAAGACACAATGTCTGGCCACATACTCCCACATTGTGCTACCCTCAAATGGACCAAGACTATGGCCAGTGACAAATACTGAGTACATCAATCCGCCCCTAATGAGAAGGGCACCAGGAAGGCCAAAAAAGTTAAGGAACAAATCCAATGATGAGCAAAGGAAACCTGGTGTGCTGCCAAGAAAATTGAAGACAGTCAAATGCAAAAAAATGTCACAAGTATGGACATAACACAAGGACATGTAAGGGAAAAAGTGCTGCTGACAGGCAGATTCCTAAGGGAGGAAACAAGCAGAAGACAACATGCAAGGCTAGCTCTAGTGGACAGCAGAAAAACAAGAAACAGAAAACAAGTGCTACTGAAGTTGAGGTGGTTGTTTCTCAGGGATCACAGGCTCCACAACCATCTCAAAATTAGATGAAACTAAGACCTTTTATTTTGGTGTTTTGACTGGCCATATTTTGGTGTTTTGACTGGCCATATTTTGGTGTAGTATTGACAAGTAGATCTCAGTCAAGTTATGTTTTGATGTAATGACAATTCAGCATATATTGCTGTCATGACAATTCTATTTTGCTATATAATGGATGTTTATGTAATGACAATTATCCTTCTTTATCTGTTATGGATGTTTATGTTTGGCTATATTGAAAATTAACACTATTCTTTTGCTGTCATGACAATTATGTTTGTGTAATCAACAACTAATTCATTGGAACAACTTAATTCAACAACTTACATTTCAGAAAAGTACAACATACATCACTTAATTCAGCTTCTAAACATCTAATTTAGTTGCTACAACACTTAACAACTAACTAAAACAACTTAATTCAGATTCTTGACAACTAATTCAACATTTCTTCAACATGACATTACATATCAATCATACAATGAGCACTACAACTAATATAACTAATCCTTGACAGAATCTTAGCTTCTTTTTCAAATTGTCATCTTGTTTCATCTTCAAACTGTCCTTCTTCTTGTCTTCATCAATTCTCTTCATCAGTGACAAAATCACCTCCTTAGCACGACCCGACATTTCTTCATCGTACCAGTTGAAGAAATTACACCCCTTTCGTCCCTGCAACTGGAATTCATACGAAGCAGCCATTAAACGAGTATACATAATCAGCTCAGCTTCTCAAATTCGTACAAGAATAAAATTCAACCATTTAGATACGAACTGGTGTTTACCTTGTATAAACCACAACCATTAAACCCCAGCCCAGGATTCTCCTTCGTCCACGAGGTAGTGAGTGGCGAATCAAGGTCACAGAAGCAGCGAACCTGTCTTCTTCGTGACACGCAACTGTTGCTGGATACAGCATAAGAATTAGCTGACATGGTAGAACTGAGATGAAGAGATGAAGAGACACGATATGTGTGAAGAGGCACGAAGAGATGAAGAGAAATTTGAAGCTGACGAGAGAGATGAACATAAATTTGGGATTTAGGGTTACTGAAATTAAAAGGATTTTTTTTAATTTGATTTCTTTATTTTCTGAAATGTTAAATCTAATATTACTAATGACGTGTAAAAGCAATATAATACAATTAATGACGTGTAAGTACCTAGTCAACCACTTAATCTGGCCACATCAGCTTTTTTGGAGAGAAAATGGGGGTTAGGATCAATTTTACATACTTTAAGAAAGTATAGGGACGACTTTGTTCTGTTTTAAAAATGCAGGACCAGTTTCGTGAGTTGATCAAAATACGAGGACTAAAAGTGTTATTAAGCCTTTTCTTTAACTAAAGTTGTTTTATATATATATATATATATATATATATATATATATATATATATATATATATATATATATATATATATATATATATATATATATATATATATATATATATAAACTATAAAAGTTTTGTTTTTTTATATAAATTATTAATACTTATTATTTATTTTGCATAATATTTAATATATGTATTATTTATAAATAGTGATTAAAATTGATTTAATTATTAAAAACCTTTAAAAATTCGTATTTATTTTATTCTAGCTCCAAAAAATTCATGAAAATTATTTTACCCTCGATTTTATTTTCTTATCTCGATTTAATTAATTAGGTCGAGAGACCAATAATTAATTAAATCGATTGTGTTATGTTAATTCAATTTTCGCCTTAATCAGGGTTTACGACGAACATTCCAATACATTGAATATTTTCTTTTCGTGCCTTGCCTTTTCAGGGTTACCCTTTCAACGCTCTCCGACTGCGCGCCACGTCAAATACGAAGCTAAGTATTTAATTTATCTTAAAGTCTATTTTATTTCCTTTTGATTTTAGGGTTTGCCCTTAACCTTTCATGAACTGTGCATACATTCACCTCTCTTTCTGCCTTTGCCATTTTTCAGGGTTAACCCCGAGGTTTCCCCCGACCGCCAACCATATCAGATCAAATGCAAAGCAAAGTGTTTTTTTATTATTTTATTTATTTACTTTTAATTTCTTCCTTCTTTTATTTTTAGGGTTAACAAAGTTCGCCTTCGAACCGATAATGCACTCACCCATTTTTCTGTTTATTCTTTCTTTTCCAATCCTCAGGGTTTGTCAATTGCTAAAGCTACGCGTATCGGTAACCCTAAACCCTAACTCTAATATTTTCTATTTTTTTAATTTTTGCTTATTATCCCGCTGGTTTCAATTCCCCTCTCCTCCGCTGGTTACAATTTCCCTTCCCCGTATTTATTATGTTACTGCTGTGGTTAGTAATTCTAGGGAGTGCAAGTCTTGTTAACTGAGTTAGAATGACTTAATTACAAGATAAAATTTAATTAACCACGTGATTGTTGCACCCACGCACACTTTTGGGGTAACCTCTTTGTTGCCTGTTGCCTGTTGCCTTGTTGCCTGTTGCCTTGAGTATTTTTTGCAGAATAGCCATGTCCCTCGAATACGAGGATACCTCAGCCATGCTGCCTCGATAAAAAGGTCATGCGACCCTAATGATGCTGCCTTCGATACACTAACATGACCTCGACCCTCGGAATTTGCCTACGAAAAAGGCTGAGGTATCTTCTGGCTGCCTACGAAAAGGCTATTCTGGTCCTTCCCTTAGACTACCTGCCTCTCTATGGCATGGGTTAGTCTTGTGGTGAACGACATTGCGATGACCCTTTAACCTCCAAATGAAAGGCTTCCTGCCCTCTTATGGCAAGGATAGACCCTTTCACCCTGAAAGGCTAAAAGAACAGATTCTCAAAACTATAAGGTAAATTGCCCTTAATTGCTTTGCCTTGCTCTAAAAATCTTTTTCTACTCTTTTCTCAAAAATACATTCAAAAAGCTACGCTTATTTACAAGCTAAAGTCTTATTTCGTTTCTACCCTTTTTCTTTTCAAAAGAGCAAAGCAATTAAGAGCCCATGGAAAACCATGGATGCAAAGGGTGCCTTACACCTTCCCTTTGCATAATTACCCCCCGAACTCAAAATCTTTTCAAAGGTATTTTCCTGTTCTTTTAGCCTTTCCGATATTTGGATAAAATAAAAGTCGGTGGCGACTCATGCTTGACCGTACATTTTTCGATTATAAAAGTCAGTTCACCGTATTACAGAACTGGCGACTCTGCTGGGGAGAATTTTCTTATAAAAGAGGGGTTACCTTAAAAGTTTAGGAACAATTTAAATGTTTTATATTGTTTGCTTTGTTTGTTTTATTTTTCAGGGGGCGTTTTGGGAATTAACTGAAGGACGAATCCTATACCCGGATTCAAGAACATCTAAGATAGGAAGTGGCATAGTCATGGCGACCTCCTTCATGTATGTGGAGGATTGGTCAATATGAGAGTTCACGCTTAAGTTAGGCCTCTATGGGTGTTTGCATGCTTCTCTTGTATGAGGGAGGTTCGTGCGGATGTCCGTGGGTGAGTCGGAGCTTAAGGACCTTTAGTTACCTTTAACCCATCCT